>NC_057864.1:272462756-272607756 GCF_019393635.1 Dromiciops gliroides
TACCATTTTTTGCTCCAGTGAGGTGCCTTCTAGCTCTGTCTGTAATTCTATAATCCTAATAAGCAGGCTGGTATCATGGCAACAGCCTGAACTTTTAGTTAGTAGAGATTGGTATTAAAATCCTGCCTCCCACATTTACCAGCAGTGTCATCACAGATAAGCCACTTAGTCCCTCTGATCTTCATTTTCCTCCTCTGTAAAACGGGTTTTAACCATCACATGCTCATTGATTTATGGGGTTGTTGTGAGGAAAGCACTTTCTAAAACTTAAAAATAAGCTAATTATTGATATGTATTCTCTGTTTCATCATCACATTTTGCAATGACAGTATTCTTTCCAGCAGCATGAATATGATGCTGGACTCAGCGTCTCTAGTCCCAACTCTGCCACTAATATACTGTTAGCTTGGGCAATCCATTTGACTCTCTGGGCTCAAGTTTCTTCACCTGTAAAACGAATAGGTTGGACAAGAAGATCTCTAAAATTCCTTCCTAGTTCAACGATCTGTTAGTCTATTTTACAGTCACTGGAACCAAGGCAACAAAAGTTAAATGGCTGATCAATGATTATTTAACCAGGCCTGGGAAAAGCTGAACTTAGAAGTTCAGAGTCTCCTCACTTCTCTAAATGGACTTCAAGATGAATTGTAGCTAACTTTTAGTGCAGGGGATAACTTGTTTTCTTTTTTGTTGTTGTTTTGTCTTTTTGGCAGGGCAATGAGGGTTAAGTGACTTGCCCACAGTCACACAGCTAGTAAGTGTCAAGTGTCTGAGGTCACATTTGAACTCAGGTCCTCCTGAATCCAGGACCGGTGCCTTAACCACTGCACCACCTGGCTGCCCCCGGATAACTTATTTCTTGCTATTGCTTTATTACCGCAAAGTTCCCCAGCCCGGCTCTCATCAGCTAGCTGTGAGGGTGTTTAGGAATATACCACGCATCATGGTCAGGTGGGAGCATCCAGTCCTTAGATCCTTAGATGGGTTACACAAGGAAGGCAATAGCCTTGTCAACGTCAATTAATCAGCAAACATTTATTAAGGACCATGTGCTAGAAACTGGTACATAGCAGGTCCTTAATAAGTGTTTGTTGAATGAGTAAGTGTTGGGTATGCGACGAAAAAAAAATGAAATCGCCCTTGCCCTGAAAGAGCTTCTGTTCTATTAGGAGATGTGATATGTATATAATTAAGGACGTGTAAAAAACAACCCACAAACAAAAAAACCAAAAAACCCGAATAACAGTGCAGTATTCATGGGGGCGGGGTGCTAGCAGTTTTGTAAAAAAGGATCAGAGGACTTCCCAAATGATCATCTTCAGAGACTGGGCGGATTTATGGAGCCTCGGGACAAGTGTAGCTAGTTAAGAGTGAAGCGCTTTTCTATAAAAGGCTCCAGTAGGGGCGCAATGGGGGGGTGTGGAAGGGAAGGGAGTAGAGGTTGTGGAGGTTAGCTGGAAGCCGTGGTTCCTGCTGGTGGCTTCCTTCCTCGAGGTCTCCTCTAAAGGACCTCCCGGGGGGCTCTGTAACAATGGCAGAAGCTGAGAACTTTGTGGGAAGAGTCCTGAAATTGAAGGAGCAACTGAGGAAGACGCAGGATCCCCAAAAGGTATGAGTCTGTGCTGTTAAGGGGGTTCAGCGGATTCTTGGGTCCTCCTACTCCAGCAGCCTTAGATGGACAAACGTGTGGCGTCATCCCGAACGCAGTCTGGGACCCTTAGGGAAAGTTTCTTGGCAAGATGAATTATTAGGGGAAGGTGAAGAAACAAGTTTAGTTACTTTTCAAACGGCAACTTCCTGGGGGATTGGTCTCGGAAAAGTGGTGCACCCTGGGCACCGAAGTTTCCATATCTTAGTCATATCTCTAGATCTATTGGGGGGGGGGTCGGTGTTTGTGTAGGAGATGCTGGGCTCCATGAAAGAACAAGGCCGATCCTCATTGCCCTAATTCGCCGTTAAGCCTTGAAGAGGATTCAGAGAACCCAGGCAGGCTACATAGGCTGCGATGCAACAAGTGGTCTTCAGGGGTGGGATGTGGTGTGCCGGACTAAATTAGGTCCAGAACAGGTGGAAGGGGGGAGAATGAATGCACAGAACCTTGCTTAGAACGTAAAGCGTACAGTTCCCAAAAGTATGTAACACGCCAAAGTGGGGATTATAATCGCAGCTGCGAGGATCAAAGGAGATACTCTTTCCAAGTGCTTTGCAAACCTTAGACTGCTATGTTAACAAGAGCTTTTACTCTTACCAAGGTTATAATAACATTTCCTCTCATTCTTTCTTGATGAAATAGCATACTGGGGAGTTGTACCATAGTGATATAGGAGACCCGGAGGTGCACTACCGGCATTGTACTTGAAAGAAGCCGGTTCAGAAGAGATGGAGGGTGGAGCCAGGAGAAATAATTTATAATTTGTTTTGCTTAGTAGTTTATCTTTCTTATAAGAAAGGAAGCTCTCTGCAACTATAAGCTACAGAGCAGAAATTTCCTCACTTGGGAGTTCTCTGAAAAGAATCCAGCACAAAAGAAAGTTCTATGGAGTTGGGGTAGGTAAGCAATATCTAAGAGTGCCGGCGAGGTACGGTATACAAAAGCATGAATACAAATTTTAAATCCTTGGGATCACTGAATGTAAAAGCATTTTTTATTATAAAAAAAACACATGAATTAATTATGGGAATTAATCAACCTAATTAAACATAGTTGGACTGCTAGGTGGCTGGATAAAGCACCAGCCCTGGATTCAGGAAGACCTCTGTTCAGATCTAGCCTCAGACTCTTGACACTAGCTGTGTGACGCTGGGCAAGTCACTTAACCCTCCCTCATTGCCCCACAATAAAAATAAATAAAATAGTCTGTGCTCCTCCTGGAGCTTACATTCTATCAGATTATCTGTACCAAGAAATTCTTTAATTAGGATAACCTCTTAGTTGACATCAGTTTGACATTGCTTATCATTTGAGTTTTCTGGGTTAAACTTGACACTTTTAAGAAAAATGTTTCCCTCTTCTGGTTTTTAACTTCACCAATAAAATGAAGTTGTTTGATTGGATAATATATAAGGTCCCTCAGCTCCAAATCCTATGCTTATCATCATCAGGCATATACTCATCTCACATGCTTCCAATGCACCAATCACTCTTCTGTTTTTGAAAACTAAATGACCAATTAACAAAGTCATTAGCTTTGTGGAAACTATAACCCACTCAGTCTTTTCATAAAGCCTGTCCAAATGGAGCCTATCAGTACTCTATTATGTCCATGTTGAATGCTATTAGGAGGTTCTTTGTATGTGTGTTTACACACTCACAAACTTCTTCCTAAAGATTTCTTGATGATAATGATGATGTAACACAAGCAGGAGGGGATAGGATAAATGTACTGAACCTATATCAAATTTCTTTGGATGGGGCAGCTAGGTGGCGCAGTGGATAAAGCACCAGCCCTGGATTCAGGAAGACCTGAGTTCAGATCTAGCCTCAGACACTTGACACTAGCTGTGTGACCCTGGGCAAGTCACAACTCCAATTGCCTCACCAAAAAAAAAAAAATTGTTTGGATGTCAAGTGTACAGGTTTTCCAGATATGTAGTATATCCAAAGTGGCTTAATAACACCTATTTAACAATATTGTATTTATGAAGTGCTAAATAAATATTTATGAAGTGCTAAGTAAACCTTAAATCACTGTTATCAATGTTGGTTATTATCATTAATCTTAAATTTTGGGATGATGTTAATGTTAAATACTAACTATACATGAAAAGAAGCAGTGTGACATAGTGAAAACTCGCCTGGATTGGCAGTTGGGAGACTTCGGCTCTAGTTCAGGTTGTCTTGAGGTCACTGGGGCTCTTTCCCAGGACACTGACATGTAAAGGGAATTAATAGCATATACCATCCTTTAGTAACAAAACAAGCTGAACACCTCAGTAGCAAGAATAATTGGTATAATAGAAAGTTACTAGGTGGGAGGTTTCTTTCCCTTATACTATCAGTCTCTCTGGAACTATACCTTACAGTGGCTGGTATGCTAGGATCTCTTCTACCTGTGAAGTCCTGTGTTCCAATTCACCCTCAACAGAATTTATTTCAAGTGGATCTTACCTTGCTTATCAAAATTGTTATAGATAGCTCTCTTCTTCCACTTTTTATTTGTGTTTAAGCCAGTTAAAAATGCTCTGGGCCTCAGTTTCCTTTTCTATAAAGAGGTGGGATTAGCTCTCCAAGGTCTCATCTAGGGCTAAAACTCTTCTTTGAGAATGAACAATTAAATTTATTTGATGGATGGTATATAGCAATGCCTGGAGGCAACCCTCTGCCTTCCCCACCCCCACCTCCCATACTGAGAACTTATTTGATGAGCAAAGTTCCTTGATTTATGATAGTGTTAGATTTTAAGCAACCACACATTCCTGGTGTATTACATAAGTGTGATATAACTTCTGTCTTTTAGTTACCTCCTTGGAGTCTTCCTTTTTTTTCTTTGGGAGAATGAGTCAGGTCTTTCCTCTACTGACATACTGCCTCCTTTCTATCCAGCTGCATATTTGCCCCCCACTGTTTCTTTTCCAGTTCCCTTAAATTCCTGGCTTCACTAAATACCTTTATGTTCCCATTATCTAAAAGATCTTCTCATTATCCCTTCTTAATATTGTATCTCAGTCTTTGCAATTATCCACCTAAAATAATCTTTTCCTCCAGGTCTTGATAGCTAATTTAGTTTTTGTCAGCTGTGTTTTGAGATATGCAAATTAGTCCTCTATTTTGCCATAAGCAATGCTTTGTAGTGGGGATTACTAAGAAGCAAAAGAAATACTTTGTCATTTCAACTATCATTTCATTTTTCTTTTTTCTTTTGGCAATGGGGGTTAAGTGACTTGCCCAGGGTCACACAGCTAGTAAGTGTCAAGTGTCTGAGGCTGGATTTGAACTCAGGTCCTCCTGACTCCAGGGCCGGTGCTCTATCCACTGTGCTACCTAGCTGCCCCATTCTTATTTGTTTTTAAAAGGATTAGTATTATTGAACCCTTGAAAGTATGGTGGCTTCTAGTATGCTGCCCTAATGAAAAGAGAAATCATCAAGAACACCTACATCCTCTTCAAAAACAAAGCAAAATTGAAAAACACACACACACACACACACACACACACACAAACACACCCCACAACTGTTTAAATGAACCCTAGTGAACATTTTAAATGATTTTTCTTCAGAAATCCCTCAGATAGGCAGCTACATGACACAGTGGATAAAGTACCTGTCCTGGATTCAGGAGGACCTGAGTTCAAATCTGGTCTCAGACACTTGACACTTATTAGCTGTGTGACCCTGTACAGGTCACTTAACCCTCATTGCCCCGGAAAAAGAAATCCTTCAGAAATAATCGTTAAAGTTGTGTTCTAGTAAGTTTCTTAAAGCTCTGTAAATTTTTTTTTGGAAAACAGCTTAATATTAGACTATCTCATTTATTTGGAGCTGTGAAAACAAATTGTAGGTAGGTATTCTGAGTTTCTTTAAATCTTGCCCCTCATTTAATTTTTAAAGGGACAATTATTGTTAGCTGTTTTAATACTTTTATAGGAAAAGTTGTTAGGTTGTTAATCTCATGCTAGTACCTTTCAAATAAGTGCTGATGAATTCCTTAAGAAATAACCACATCTTTTTTTTTTTTTTTTTTTTGGTGAGGCAGTTGGGTTAAGTGACTTGCACAGGTTCACACAGCTAGTAACCTGATCTTTTTTTTTTTTGATGGAATAATTATGCTTTTGGGACCATATGAAACTTGAAAATCTTAGCATAGTATAGTAAAACTATACTAGAGGAGAACCTTGGCTTTCCCCTCTTAGAACTAGATAAATCCTAACCATAAAATAAATGAGAAAGAAGTTAAGGAGAATAGAATTTTAGAAAACTGAGATACAATCAACCCCTGGAAAAAACTGAATGGAAATAGAAAGGACTATACTTTTTCTCAGCAGCATGTGGCACTTTCACAAAAATTGACCTCAAAACCAAATGCAGAAAAGCAGAAATATTAAATGCATCCTTTTCATACCATAATGTAATAAAATTATATTCAATAAAGGGTCATGGAAACACAGATTAAAAATTTATTGGAAGTCACATAATCTAATACTAAAGAATGAGTAAGTCAAAGAATAAATCATAGCAAAAAATTTATGGGATGCAGCCAAAGGAGTACTTAGAGGAAAATTTATATCTCTAAATGATTACATCAAGAAAACAGAAAAAGAACAGTTCAAAGAATTGGGCATGGAAGTAAAAAAAAACTAGAAAAAGAACAAATTTAAAACCCCCAATTAAACACCAAATTGGGAATCCTGAAACTCAAAGGAGAGATTAATAAAGTTGAAAGTAAGAAAACCATTCAACTAATAAATAAAACTAGGATATGAAAAATGAAACAATGGAAAAACAATAAAATAGATAAACCATTGGTTCATTAGATTTTTAAAAAGAAAGAAGAAAAACAAATTTCCAGTATCAAAAATGAAAAGGGTGAATTCACCACTACTGAAGATGAAATTAAAGCAATTATTAGGAACTGTATTTCCCGATTATATGCCAATGAATCTGACAATTAAAGTGAAATGGATGAATATTTATAAAAAGATAAATTGCCCAGGTTAAAAGGAGAAGAAAGGGGCTTATTTAAGTATTCTATCATAGAAAAATAAATTGAACAAGCCGTAAATGAGCTCCCTATGAAAAAATTCCCAGGATCAGATGGATTGCCACATGAATTCTACCCAACATTTAAAGAAAAAATTAACAATGCTATATAAACTATTTGGAAAAATAGGCAAAGGAAGTCCTACCAAATTCTTTTTATGACACAAATATGATGCTGATAATTAAAATAGGAAGAGCAAAAATGAGAAAGAAAACTATAGACCAATTTCTCTAATGAATGTTAATGCAAATTTAAAAAATAAATATTAGCAAAGAGATTATAGCAATATACCATATAGATCATACACTACAACCAGGTGGGGTTTATACCAGGAATACAGGGCTGGTTCAATATTGGGAAAACTATTAGTATAATTGACTATATCAGTAACAAAGCCAACACAAATCATATGATTATGAAATCGGATCTAAACATCTGAAAAAATATTAATTGCTCATGAGTAGACCAAGTCAGTAGAATATAAATGACAATTATACCCAAATTAATTTACTTATTCTGTGCCATACCAATCAAAATAACCAAAAAATTATTTTGTAGAGCTAGAATAAATAATAACACAATTCATCTGGAAGACCAAAAAGTCAAGAATATCAAGGGTATCAGTGGAAAAAAAGTGAAAGAAGGTGGCTTAGCAGTTTCAGATCTCAAATTGAATTACAAAGTGGTAATCATCAAAGTAGTCTGGTACCGGCTGAGAAATAGAGTGGTGGATCAGTGGAATAGATTAGGTACACCATACACAGTAGTAAATGATAATTATCTAGTATTTGATAAATCCAAAGATTCAAACTTTTGGGACAAGTGCTCATTATTTGACAAAAATTTTTGAAAAAACAACAACTGGAAAGCAGTATGGCAGAAACTAGTTATATACTAACATCTCACACTGTATACCAAGATAAGGTCAGAATGGGTATATAACTTAGACATAAAGGGTAATATAAGCAAATAACAGGAATGTGGACAATTTTACCTGTTAAAGCTATGAATAAGGGGAAGATTTATGACCAATCAAGGGATAAAGAGCATTAAAGAATGTAAAATGGATAATTTTGATTACATTAAATTAAAAGGCTTTTGATCAAATAAAACCACATGCTGCTAAGATTAGAAGGAAAGCAGGAAACCAGGAAAACATTTTTATAGAAAGTTTCTCTGATAAAGACCTCATATCTCAAATACATAGATAACTGAGTTAAATTTATAAAAATGCAAGTCATTCCTCAATTGAGTAAAGGTCAAAGGATATGAACCAGAATTTTTCATAAGAAGAAATCAGTGCTATCTAGTCACATAAAGATGCTCTGAATCCCTACTGATTAGAGAAATACAAATTAAAACAACTCTGAGGTAGCACCTCATATCTACCAGATAGACTAATATGACAGAAAAAGAAAATGACAAATGTTGGAGGTATGGAAAAATTCAGACACTAATGTGTTGTTGGTACAGTTGGAACTAATCCAACCATTCTGGAGAGCAATTTAGAACTATCCCCAAAGGGCTATAAAATTGTACATTTCTTTTGACCCAGGTCTGTATCCCAAAGAGATCAATGGAAAAGGAAAAGAACCTATATGTATAAAAATATTTATATCAGCTCATTTTGTGTTGACAAAGAATTGGAAATTGAGGGGATTACTAATACTAATACTAATGGTAGTTGAAAAATGGCTGGACAAGTTGTGGCATATGATTATGATAGAATACTATTGTGCTATAAGGATTGACAAGCAGGATGCTTTCAGAAAAACCAGGGAAAACTTATATGAATTTATGCAAAGTGAGCAGAACCAAGAGAATATTGTACACAGCAACAGCAAAACTACAATGATCAACTGTGGATGATGTAGCTATTCAGTCCTGAAGATTTATGATGAAAAATGTTATCCATCTCCAGGGAAGGAACTAATAGTCTGAATGCAGATCGAAGCATACTTTTTAAAACTTTTTAAATTTTTCTTGTTTTTTTTTTGCCTCTTTTGCAAAGTGGCTAATATGGAAATGTTTTGCATGATTGCATATTCTATATCAAATTGTTTGCCTTCTCAGTGAGGGGTAGAAAGGTGAAGGAGGGAAAGAATTTGGAACTCAAAATTTTAAAAAAGAATGTTTTTTTTATGTAGAATTGAGGAAAAAAGAGGACCCCCCCCAACATAGCATATTAATATAAAAAGAATAGCAAGGCAAATAAAATTTAATATGGTACCATTTGAAAGAGCAAAGTGAAAAGTAACAGAAATTAGGATTATTTTGTGGACAGTATATTATATAATGAAGTAGGAGTGAAGAGTTACCAAAATTTCCAGATACTCTAGATTCCCATGTAGAATTAAAAGAGCTCTTCCCTTCACTATGCATGCTTCAACTTTGTGGCTTGCAATAGTTTTAGAAGTAACAAATACTTGTGTCTGGAGATTTTGAGCTACTTTAATAAAAAAGCAAACAACTCTGATTTTGATAACCTTTATGGATTTTAGTAAAAGTTTTTGGTTTTGTATAATGTTTTATACAAAAGTGACAGATAGTTGAAGCAGGCTATTTCTTAAGTAAAGTCCAAATTTAAAAAATACATATGTATATACATACATATGTGTGTGTGTGTGTGTGTGTGTGTGTGTGTGTGTGTGTGTGTGTATATATATATATATATATATATATATATATATATGGAGAGAGAGTTGACCTCTCATTGCACTTTGACCTACCTCTAACGTATTTATCATTCTGTTTTATATTAGCTATTTATATAAGGGGTCTTGCCTCCCCAGCTAGATCATAAGCAAGGAGCACGTCTATTTGTCTTTGTATTGTGTCTTACACATAGTCCTAGTAGAAGCTTAATGTTTGAATATCTTATAGCTAATGTATTTCAAATGGCAAATTTTGGTCATAGTGTTAGAATTTACCTCATGAGGATTTCCATTTCTTTTTTCCCTTCTACCCAACACCCACTCCAACTGAGTCATACATATAATTATTGAAGAACATATGTGATAGCTCCTAGTATGGACCAGAACTACAAAATGTTTGTCTTAAATAATGTATTACAGTAAACATAGCTTTATTGGTTTTGGGAGGTTAATAACTGCTTCTATTAACTATTTATAAGAATTCCTAAAAGTGGTTGAAGCCTTAACCTATGATAGCTCATATCAAGCAGGTTTCCCTAGTTGCTATTCTTTTTTTCCCCTTTAATATATAAAGGCTTTACTTCTGATTTCCTAATTTTTGTGGATGGCTTGAAATCTCAAAGCCCGCTTTGAGAGAGAATAAAGCAGTTACCTAGTCTTGTTAATTCTACTATTTGAATTCGATGCTTGCTCCCCCATGTCTCTGTCTCTCTGTCTCTCTGTCTCTCTGTCTCTCTGTCTCTCTGTCTCTCTGTCTCTCTGTCTCTCTGTCTCTCTGTCTCTCTGTCTCTCTGTCTCTCTGTCTCTCTGTCTCTCTGTCTCTCTGTCTCTCTGTCTCTCTGTCTCTCTGTCTCTCTCTCCCCCTCCCTCCCCCCACCCCCCTTCCCCTCTCCCCCTCGCTCCCTTCCTCCCATCTCTTACCACCCTGATTCAGGCTTTTTTCAACTCTCATTTTGATCCTCTTCGATTTCTAGCTGGTTTCCATGGTTCCAGGAATCACCAGTTTGTCCACATAATTGTCAGCTATCTTTCTAATTCAGAGATTTGACCAAGGAACTGCCCTGCTCTAAAGCCTTCAGTGGCTCCCACAATGCTTTCTTTGCAAAGACAGGGCTGTTTCACTTTTGTCTTTATATAACTTCAGTGCTTATCACATAGTAGATACTTAATCACTGCTTATTGAATTGAATAAAGGTTGCATGAAACCTTTCACAAGCTAGCTTGACCTTACCTTTCTAACCTTCCCCCCCCCTCCCCCTGTTGCTGCCCTTCATGCATTCCATAGGGCAGATAAAGAGGTTGGATATCCTCCAATCTGGTCGTGTCTTCTTCCACCTGTGTATTTGTGTAGGCTCCCCATTCCTCAAACAATGCCCTTTTATATAGGCTAGTCTGAACATCATTTTCTTGAAAACTGAGGTCAGATGTCAATACCTCCATGAAACATCTTTTGCTATTTTTTTCCTTTCCTTTTCCTTTCCCCCTCTTCTCAGCTAAAGTCTTGTACCTCAGAATCTTTTATTGCCTGACACACAGGAGGTGCTTAAATGAATTGACTCATTATTTTGTCTAGACTTCTCCTTCACCCCCATTATATTAATTCTTATTTTTTGTTTAGGTTATATTCCTCCCTAAGTTACCTAGCAACTTATAGTATAAATAACAAACATCCTTTGGAATAGGCCAGTTATGGCCTATGTAGCTTTTCTCAAAAATCATAAATTGAAAGAAAAATTAAATTTATATATGGAAGATAGTGCTCCAGAATCACCTGTTCCCAGGGTTTGAGCTCAGTCACAGCTGCTGTGAAGCTGTTTAAACATTGTTCTGTGTTGTACTGAGTCGTGAGGTTAGTCTCTTTTTCCTCATGGATGGCATTTATATCCTCCAATTATAGTACTAAGTAAATGGAGCTCTCCAGTCTCTGGTATTCCCATACATAGTAACTGATATCATTGCAGACTCAGACATTCCAGGCTTTCTAGAGAGCAGGGGGAAGCCACCCCTTATAAGGGATTCAGACAATCTATGGAGTAGTGGTTGGTAGAAGACTGTGGTGCCCTGTGAGTAAGTTTTTTGCACTTTAAAAGCAAATAAATTACAAGAAACTTAATTGATGTGTCCAAAAAAGTATTTTGTGATTTTTTTTAATGCATCAAACAGAACGAATCTCTAAAATTTGCCATCTAAACATTTTTTGGTGGTTGTTAAATTTTACCACCAAACTGAATTTGACTGTGGCAGAAATTTCTCTTGTTAAAAAAAGGGTTGTGACTTAGATGAAATAGAAATGTTCTCTGATGTAGCTGATAGAGTTAGAGCTGTAAGGGAATTTAGAGACTGGCTGGCCCTAGCCCCTCATCTCAGAAATGAGGAAACTGAAGCCCACAAGGGCAAAAATGACTTGCCCAGGGACATGCCTAGTTAGCTGTTTCTGGTTCTGGGTTCAGTATTTCATTTGCTACAAAATTTTCTTTTTTGAAAGATATTCAGCTTCTGCCCCAATATCTGAGGATTATATGGAATAATATGAAAGGATATCTTTGGGAATATGTAGATGATTATTCAGTTCTTTTCCATCTGTGTAAAAGATTGGCCTCCTCCTTTATGATCTGGCAAAACCTTGTAGGATCTTGGGGGAAACCTCAGGAGGTAATAGAATTATAATTCTCTATAACTTTATCAGCCTGCTCCTCTCAACTCTACCTGTATTCCAGTCATAAATACCATATGTCAAATCTGTAATATCTGTGAGGTCAAATCTGATACCTTGTTTTAGGATCTCCAGGTCACCTTATCTATTACCTACAATTTACGCATTTGTATTTAAACATCTGATACCATGGTTTTTTGTCGGATTTTTTGATGGGGGTGGGGGGAGCTAGCTCCCTGTATTTTACGACCTGTGGATTTCTAGAATTATCCACTGCTATCCTTCCTATGTTGTAGCTATTCCTCAAGGGTATATGGTTTGGTACATATAAGTAGCTTTTCCCCAACTTCTTCCTCTCTCTCCTTCCCTCCCTTTCTTTTCTACCTAAAACCCTCTTCACTCACAAGACTCGAGGCAGATATTTTTAACCAGCTCTCATTAGATACACTCTAATCTTGGCCAAGAGCCATCATGATACAGAAATTCAAATCCCACTCTCAGACGTCATTTCTTTAACCCTCTGTTCCCTTCTTGAATCTACCTTTCTCTCACAAAGCCCTTTCCCCACCCCCATCATAAGTAGTGATGAAAAGACCACCTAAGTTTCTAAGGTTCAGTTTCTCACCCAGGATTTCTGGGTGCTTTCTTGTGATTCTTGTGGGGATGAATGATAACACCAGCATTGTAGGGAGGAATCAAGTTTGACAAGTTCTGGGCTCAGTCATGCCCAAGATACAGGTGAAGACAGATTATTTCTCTGCTACTACTTTATGTCAGGTCAACAAATAACTGCCTCAGTACTCAGTAGCATGGAGTCACTTCTATTATTTCTCCCTTTGGTTCTTATGAGATGAACTCTCTGGTTGCTACCTGTTTTTATGCCAACATTCCTTTGAGCAGTGGTCTCCAGATTGTTGTGATTACATATTCCTATCAGTAAATTTTTGAGTACTCCAGCCGAATAAATGTCTATTTTAAAGGTATGTAATTGCATTAATATATTTTAATTTTAATACATAAAATAGAAGTTAAAAGGACCCAACATTGAAATATACGAGACTTTAAAAAATCTATTGCACAAAGAGCCTTTTTTTGCTCATTTGAGCAATGTGATTGAATGTTTACTTATTTTCATTTTATTTTATATTTTATTTTATTAATCTATCTTTCCCACTATCCCCATCAAGCAATTTACTGATATTGATTGAACACAGACTGAAGCATGCTATTTTTCACTTTCTTTTTGTTTATTTTATTCAAAATTTTTATACAAAATTACTAATATGGTAATGTTTTACATAATCACAGATGTATAACCCATATTGGGGGGGAAGGAGGGAATGAGGGATAAAAATTGGAACTCAGAAGTATAAATAAAAATGTTTATTATTAAAAAAAATTTAAAAGTCCAACAGTGAAATTAAATTTATATTATATTATATTAACCATCTTCCAAGTTATAACTTTTTTATTAAAACTGTTGCTTATACTAAACAAAATGTGTAAAATAAAGAAATTTAATATGAAAAACATACCTCAAAAAAAATCCCTAATACACCATAAAAACAAATTCCCATTTTATCTATGTCCAAAAATGTTATGTCTGTTTCTAAATTCTAAGTTCATCACTCCTCTCTCAGGAAGTGACTGGTTCATTTCATCCTCATTGTTTTGGACTTGTGGTTTATCACTGTGATGACCATAGTTTTAAGGTCTTTCAAAGTTGTTTTCCTCTATAATGTCATCATCACCATTTAATTGATTTCCCAGCTCTTTGCATCATTTCTTATGGCACAATAATATTTCATTATATTAATATGATGAAATTCATTTAGTCATTCCCCAGTAGGACATCCCTTTAAGTTTCCAGTTTCAGTTACTACAATAAGAGTTGATAGAAACATTTTGCACATATAGATCCTTTTCCTCTTTCTTTGATGGGGGAGGGAGGTAGCAATGGTATAGCTGGGTCAAAGAGTTCACATAATTCCAAATTGCTTTCCAGAATAGCTATATCACTTCACATCCCCACCAGTGATGCACTAATGTACATGTTTTCCCTCATCCCCTCCAACTTTTGTCATTTTCTTTTGTCATTTTTGCCAGTGTAATAGATAAAGAGTAGAACCTCAAAGTTGCTTTAATTTGTATTTCTCTAATTATTAGTGATTTAGGATACATTTTCTCATGGTTATTGAAAGTTTAGATTTTTTTTTCCCTTTGAGAACTCTTCATAACTTTTGACCATTTATCTAGTGGGGAATGACTCTTAGTCTTTTATAAATTTGATTTAGTTCCTCATATGTCTTAGAAAGGACACTTGTATTGAAGAAACTTGTTGTAAAGATTTTTTCCCCTGGTTATCTATTTTTCTTCTAATTTGGACTGCATTAGATTTATTTGTGCAAAATTTTAAAAAAATTTTACATAATCATTATTATATTGGCTCTGCCTACCCATGAGCAATGAATATTTTTCCAGTTGTTTATATCTGACTTTATTTTTGTCAAAAGTGTTTTATAATTCTGGTCATATAGTTGCTTTGTTTGTCTTGGGAGATAAACTCCCACGTATTTTATACTGGCCACAGTTATCAAAAATATTATGCTAATATATTGTTTGCTTCTGAATCTTCTATCAGATTCATCTTTTCCACCAATCAACTTTCCCATTGTTTTTTAAACTATTATGAAAAATGTTGATCACTACTTTGTAGTAGATTTTGAGATCTAGTCCCCTTTCTCCTTACTTTTTTCCCCCATTATTTGTTTCTTCAGATTAAGTTGTCTGTGTGTGTGTGTGTGTGTGTGTGTGTGTTTGTGTGTTTTGGTTCATTCTAGTTCTATAAAGTAACCTTTTGATAGGTTGATGTAACACTGAATACCTTAGGTAATAGTATAATTTTTGTACTGGTATGGACCATCCATAAACAATTAATATTTTTCTACTTTTTAAAAATTTGTCTTTTATTCTGTAGAAACTTTTCTGTACGTGTATTCCTTTAATTTCTATATATGTCTTGGTAGGGCTACTCTTGAATACACATTCTATTTATATACCCTAGGTAGAATAAAACATTTTGTAGTTATCTTGAATGGAATTCCTTTCTATTCTTTCTGCTGGACTTTGTTGCCAACATAGAAAAAAGAGGTGGATTTATTGTATATCCTGTTACTAGCTGTGTGACCCTGGGCAAATCACTTCACCTTGTTTGCCTCAGTTTCCTCATCCATTTGAGAAGAAAATGGCAAAACACTCCAGTATCTTTGCCCAGAAAACCCCCAAAGGGTTGGACATGACTGAAAAATGACTGAACAACAATTTCAGTTATTGTTTCAACTAATTTTTAGTTAATCTTTAGGCTTCTCTAATTAGATCTTTATTTATTTGAATTGCTTTAACTACCAAATAGAGGGGCTTATATAAGAATTAATAGTGGGCAGCTAGGTGGCACAGTGGATAAAGTACCGGCCCTGGATTCAGGAGGACTTGAGTTCAAATCTGGCCTCAGACCCTTGACACTAACTGTGTGATCCTGGGCCAGTCATTTAACCCTCATTGCCCCACAAAAAACCACCACCACCACCACCACCACCACCACCAACAACAACAACAACAAAACCCAACAACAACAACAACAAATCAATAGGGAATCCACTGGCATCTGAGGAGGAGTATTACATGGTCAGATCTGCACTTTGAAAAAAATTGCTTTATGTGGAAGTTATTTTGAATAGTTGGGAGACTTGAGGCAGGGAGACCAGTTAGGCCATTGAAATAGCATAGGTGAAAAGTAACAAGGCCCTGAGCTATGGTGGTGATTGTCTGCATGCCTGTTACAGAGATTGAAATGATGAGACTTGGAAATTCCATGGATATGAGGGGTGGGTGAAAAATCAAGGATGACACCCAGGTTACTAGAGGGATGGTAGTAACTTCAGCAGAAAGAAGAACTTCAGAAAGGCAAGATTTTGGGACAAGATAATGTAAGGCAATATATAATGTAGATTGCAGCCCATATGTTCATCCTGTGAGATTGTCCCACTCAGAACACACAGGGGGCTCTTATCAGTTGCTACTACAAGATTCCAATAAGTGAACTCTGAAGGTCATGTGCTACAACCATGAGGCAACCTGAAGAGAGGAGGGAATTAATGTTCAGGGACTTTGCTGTGGCATCTGCAGAGTTGTTGCTGTGGATGCTGAAGTTGAGATTAGGTTATAACTACTTTGTGTGTGGTGGGGAAGGATCAGCAAAGAAAGGGAAAGGTTGGGAGCCTGCCTAGCAGGAAAGGAAAGGAGACAAAGGAGAAGGTGTGGATGCAGGGCATGTAGATAGAAATTAAATAAAGAGTATATGTGGGGAACAGCTAGGTGGCGCAGTGGATAGAGTACCAGCCCTGGAGTCAGGAGGACCCTGAGTTCAAATCCAGCCTCAGACATTTGACACTTACTGGCTGTGTGACCCTGGGCAAGTCACTTAACCCCAATTGCCTCAATTGTGGTTGTATCAGAGACAAGTGGCATAACTGATTACGGTGAAGGGTATGCTGGTAAAAGTTTAACAACCAGCTGAGGGGGAGGGAGGACCTCTACTCACAACACAATTTTAAGTTTATTTTCTTTTTTTAAAAAAAATTTATTTTTTAAATATATGACATAAAACAAGCATTTCATTAACAGTATACATATATATATATATACATATATATATTTTTTGGTGGGGCAATGAGGGTTAAGTGACTTGCCCAGGGTCACACAGCTGGTAAGTGTCAAGGGTCTGAGGCCGGATTTGAACTCAGGTACTCCTGAATCCAGGGCCGGTGCTTTATCCACTGCGCCACCTAGCCGCCCAACAGTATATTTTTTAAAAACAGATGATGTACATGAAACTGCAAAATTATTAACATTTGCTCCACTTTCTTAAATCTACAGTCAGTAAAACAATACATCAAGTCATAATCTGTAGTGTTTTCTGTGTTCCAAGATGCAAATGATCGCACTAAAAATTTAACCATTGGTTCTCAAACTGGCTCCAGCATACCCCAAGATGGGATCCATCTTCCCACCTTTAGGTTATAATCAAACTGTCACCCAGGCACGAGGGTGGACAGCACTCTAGGAGAGTAGATACTTGGCCTAACATAATTGAATAAGGTTAGGGGTCTCGGAGTACATTATAAAGGAGGGGGGAGGAAATCTCTCTTATATGCTTGTTATGTTTTGGAGGGGGAGAGCCCTAGTTCTAGTTAACCCCTAGTTTACCACCACTCTAGGTATACCACCTTGATATTATCCATCACTCATCATCTTCTCTCACCTCACTTAACTTAGTTCCCCAATTTTTTTATTGATGTGAGAACAATATCTTTCCACTGATAGTTAATACGTCTCACCTGGACTGTTGTAATAGTTTCCTAATTCAAGAGTTTTAAACCTAGGGCCCATTGATGGGGGGGGGGGGCGCGGGGGTGGTGGTATCTAGTAAACTAGGTGGGAAAATTACATTTTTTTCACTAACTTTTAAGTGAAATTTAGTATTTCTTTCAATGGCATTCTGAAGAGTCTACCACAGGCTTCACTAGATCACCAAATGGTCCTTGACAAAGCCCTGTCCTAAATGGTCTTCTATACTCAGCCATACCCAGCTACCAAACGTGTAATTCTGACCATGTTATTTCCCTATTCAATAAACTCCAATGGTTCCTATTGACTCTTTTTGTTGCTGTTGTTGAGTTGTTTCAATTGTGACTGACTCTTTGTGACCCTGTTTGGGGTTTTCTTGGAAAAGGTAATGGTTTGCCATTTCGTTTTCTTGGAAAAGGTAATGGTTTGCCATTTCCTTTTCTAGCTCCTTTTACAGATGAAGAAACTGAGGCAAATGAGGTTAAGTGACTTGCCCAGGGTCACACAGCTAGTAAGTGTCTGAGGCTGGATTTGCATTCAGGAGTCTTCTTGACTCCAGGCCCAGTATTCTATCCACTGTACCACCTAGTGGCTACTGGCAAACCTTAAAGTGCTTTATAAATGTTAGTATTTTTTTTCACTAGCTCTATGATCCTATGTTTGCTTTTATCTTGAAATATTCCTTGCTTTATTTCAAGGACTAGCAAGTAAAGAATCATCCCTTGAACCTTTTTACCTTCTGGAAGAAGGAAACTAACCAAACTTTGTGCCTCCATAGGAATTAGTTGGCAGACATACAAATATTAGGACAAATATAGGATATTAGGACATCGTTTCCCCTTAACTTCCCCTGTTCTTGATGGTTTCTCATGGTTTCTCTCTTCTGGTGAGCTACTGTGGCACATTGCCAGTTGGCCATGCCCATCAGGCTTCCTGAATGAGGCTTTATTTTTAGCAGTCTTCTTGCCTTTTGTGGGGAAATGGTGAAGTTGTTCAACTGCCTTTGGCAATTAACAGCTTCCTGCTGAAGACCCAGTGGAACAGCTGCAAACAGAAACTGAAGAGAATAGTTGGATGAGGGAAGATGCTCACCCAACTCTGCCAAAGGCCTGCTGTTCTTCCCCCTCCAGCTCCCCCTCCCTGGTTGACTTCCTAAACTGTGGAGAGTTTTCAAGGATAATTTAATTATCAGTCACTTTACACCTCTTCTATCAGCTTCCCGACAGATCTTAAAAGTCTCCTGCCAGGCTGGGAGAGAGGTGTTATGTGGAAGAAGAAAGCTACTGACAATAGGTAGGCAGAGTAATAACTGGAATAGACATGTGAAGGGGTAGGTTTAAAAGCCTGGTTTGTTGAGAACAGAGAACTTGAAAAATTGACTCAAGTTAGCCAGTGACCATCATGGTACAGTGGAAATAATGGCAATAATGATGATGATGATGATTGATGATGAACTAACATTTTTATATCTCACATATTATGTGCCAAGCTCTGTGCTAAGTGCTTTGCAATTATTATTTCATTTGATCCTTACAACAATTCTGAGAGGTAGTTGTCATTATTATTCTCATTTAACAGATGAGGAAACTGAGACAAATAGAGATCAAGTGATTTAATTGTCATGGGTCACAGGCTAGTAAGTGTCTAAGGCTGGATTTGGACTTTGGTCTTCCTGATCTCAGGCCCGGCACTTTATCTCCTGTGCCACACAGCTGCCTACCAAAGGAAAAACCTTGGGTCTTGAATAACAAGACCTGGATTCAAATAATTTATATGCCAGTTGTGAGCCTTGTGATCTTAAAAATTATTTAGCTTCTTGCAGCCTCAGTTAACTAACACATCTATAAAACAGGGACAAGAATACTTAAACTATTAAGCACAGAAAGATTGAGAAGTAGGAGCTGTGTCATGGAAAGAGCCTGGAATTTTGAGTCAAGAGGACTGGATTTTGAGCCCTAATGCTGCCAATTTATTATTTGGGTGATTTGGGATCAAGTCACTTCCTTTTTCTCCTGAAAAACAGCAGCAGCAACAACAACAACAACAACAACAACAACAACAACAACGACGACGAGAAATTTGGCCCAATTATAATTTTAAAAGATTGAGGTTGTATGCCTCTCCCTCCTATCAGAATGGATAGAATTGAGATGTAGAATGAGACACATTTTTCAGGCATGAAATATGTTTTGCTTGAATGTACTTATTGTTACAAGGGAGGGCACATGTGAGCACACGTGCATGCACGTGTGTGTGTGTAGGGGGTTGTGAAAGATCACATAAATGATAAAAACATTTAAAATATTTTTTTAAAATTCAGAGAGATACAAACAGGCCACTCTTATTACTACCATGAAAAATTTAATATACACTTTAAGATATGTTCATAACAGAAGTTGTTTCATATGTAAGGTATTATACCTTCAAGAGGAACATGCCTTGAGCAGTTTCAATTTGTAAAATGTGTATGATGTTGTTTCTGTCATAAATGACTATTTCCATGCCTGAAAGGAGTAGGAAAAAAATCTTGATTTAATAAACCTGCTAAAATATGTGTGTAAAGATAGCAATGGCTTTCAGGGTGTGTTTAGGACAGAAAATTAATTATGGAGTAAATATGAAGACAAATCACCTTGTGAAAGATTTGGGGCAATTTGTATATAAGAAATTTGGTTCGAATAGAACTTTTCCATATTAAAATTTTAGAAATGTGAATTCTAAGAACTTCCTTAAAAGATACAGAATGGACCACATTGAGAACTTAGAGCTTCAGGGCTCATCTCTTTATCTTATTTATATACAATTACTTTAAGACTCAAGAGAGTAAAACAAAACAAAACAAAAAAGATGTTTGGAGAGCTAGGTATGATTAAGTAAGGGCTCTGTTTCATAAGGGAAATGGTGAGTTTTTAACCTTTTAAAGAACAGATGGGGGCAGCTAGGTGGTGCAGTGGATAGAGCACCGGCCCAGGAGTCAGGAGGACCTGAGTTCAAATCTGGCTTCAGACACTTAACACTTACTAGCTGTGTGACCCTGGGCAAGTCACTTAACCCCAATTGCCTCACCAAAAGAAAAAAAACAAAAAACACAAAAACCCCAAACAAAAACAGATGAGTGAGTTCCAAGAGATTCTGATTTAAATTATTAATAGATAAAGGAGAGTGAATAAATATAAGAGATTAAAAGCACCTGAATATGAGGAAAGGGCAGCTAGAGCATTCAACTACCTGATTCCTTATTAGTTGGAAAAGGGCTCAACTTCAGAGGCAACTGGGTGCATAATGGATAGAGCGCTGAGCCTGGAGTCAAGACCTGAATTCAAATTTGGCCTCATATACCCTGGGTAAGCCACTTTACCTCTGTCTGCCTCAGTTTCTTCACACCTTCAATGGAGATAATAATAGCACCTATCTTGCAGGGTGGTTGTGAGGATCAAATGAGATATTTGTAAGGTTCCTGGCAAATAGTAGTCACTTAATAAGTATTTATTTCCTTCTTCCCTCCTCTCCCCCTTCCTTCCAACCTCAGTTCCAGATATCACTCCCCAGTGTCTCATAGAGCTTAAAAGGTGAGTCCTTTCTAAAATGTTGATTTCTCCCGTGCACCCCCTTCTACTTTGAGAGGGAAAAGCAGAAAGGGAAAGTCAGGTTTTGCCGCTGCTATATAGGAAAGGATGCTGAGATTTAATTCTATGATATAGAATCCTGATGAGTGAGGAGTTGACTAGATTAGATTGCCTTAAATTGATACTGAACTCAAACTATTTTGCTGTGATTTTTGCTCTACTTTGAATGAATAGCACGTTATACTAGAAGGGAGAAGCTTTCTAAATCTAGTTGGTTTGGTTCAAAGATAGCCAGCCCCATCAGCTTTGCAATTCTCAGGCTTAAAGGGAACTTCTATTCACACACTTTCTTGACATCTTTTAAAGGATTATGATAAGTTGAAAGAACTTGTAAATGTTTCATTAGCTAGAAAATAGAAGAGGATTTGACCAGTGATAGAGCTGTGTAGGCAAGCAGACAAGAATTTAGCTGAGAAGTGTGGCTTTTTTTGATGCAGATGCTCTTGAATCCCTGACATGAAAGCCTGCTATCCAGAGTTGTGAGTTACTCTGCACAGATGAGTCTACCTTCCTTATATATGTCCTTATGAGGTTCCTGTTTGCGCTCACTCTTCACCCTTGATACTGAGGGCATTGGTTGGAGAGTATAACCCACATGTATTTGTGAACTGTGGTTGTATTTTATAATTAATCCACTTTAATATGTGAATATCTGTGATTTCTTTTCTTTTGCCTTATTACTAAGTAAATGGTTATGTTTAAGATCTAAAAGTGCCATCATTGTGAATGGCTGTATTGTGTAAATAGAAATACACCAATAGGAGTTCCAGAGCTAAAATATTGTGAAGTATATTACTGAATAACAGTATGAACCTGTGACCCTGAGAGAATATGAATATAGATGCAGAATAGTGGTGAGCCAGCTCATCAGAAGGCAAGTAGATGCCCATATGCCTTTGTGAGAGGTAGGACATGCTACAGCGGGTGAAGACACCCTATATGCCTGTATAACAGACATCATCCTTTTTTGTTCTTGGTATATTGACATATTTGTGTTAAATTCATAATTAAATTCAGCAGGGAGCTAGAAGGCCTTTCTGACCTTGTCAGAGTATGGCCTATGACAGAGGACCCTGTCCTTAAGAATCAGGAAAGTCAGATTAGAAAATAGAATTAAGCCTGAAGAAACTAGTTATCTTGGGTTATTGCCCTGTATGCCCAAGAGCAATACACCTTGGATGAAACTCCTTTTGGAAAAGAAATACTAATTCCAGCAAAAGTGTGAATAAAAAATTCTCTTCTTCTGGGAGAAAAACCATTGAGCTTTTTCCCCTCCTCGTCCAGTGACTGTCACTGGATTTATTAGTGCTTTGGCTTTTGAAAAAAGCCCCCCCAAGGGCAGCTAGGTGGCACGGTGGATAGAGCACCGGCCCTGGATTCAGAAGGACCCGAGTTCAAATCCGACCTTGGACACTTGACACTTGCTAGCTGTGTGACCCTGGGCAAGTCACTTAACCCTCAATGCCCACCAAAAAAAAAGTATATAAAAAAGCCCCCCCTCAAAAGGTACAGACCTTTAAGCTAAAAATATAGTAGAGCCTGGTCCTCCAACGAGCAAAAAGAATCATCTTTAGTTGAGAATTCCAAATGAAATTGGAGGAAGAAGGGAATTACATAACTTCCAGTCCAGTAGAAGCTTACCTGGCAGGGATTAGCAAAGCGATATCAAGCAGTGGCTATGAAGGAATAAGGATAGGGGGGCAGCTCAGTTCTTGGCAGAACCTGTGTGCCCTTAGAGATCAGCAGGGACAGGCCTTGTGGGAGCAGTGCACTGATCACAACAGATATCAGTACTGCAGTTTAGAGGCATTAGTTATTGCAACATCCATGAACCCCTAGCCACATGTCTTTACTGAACACATCCTTCTTTGTGGGAGAGCTTTGGTGTGTATTCCTTGTGTGTTTTCTTCCACATGCATTCCTACATTTGTCCATTCTTTCTCTTGATGAGTCACATGTGTATATGTAGTTATAGACATATGTCTATAGTAGTGGGAAAGTATATCCCAGGTTTACATGGGGTTGGGACAATGAAATTTTGCTCCTTTTCTTACTTTGCTATTTCATTCAAAGCCTTTGATTTCTGGAGGGTGGAAGGTTGGGGTATAGAATGGGAAGATTGGACTAGATGAATTCTAAGATCTGTATCCTCCTAATTAGCCATACATTTCTCCACTGTGGTTTCTGCATGAGGTTTCCTCACCCCTTTTTAAATTCCTTCATGCTAGGCCCTCATGGCAAACTCTTTTTTGTAGTAGGCAGCTAGGTGGTGCAGTGTCTAGAGCACCAGACCTGCAGTCAGGAAGATCTGAGTTCAAATCTGGCCTCAAACACTTAGTAGCTTTATGACCCATGGCATATCATTTTAACCTCTCTTTGCCTATTTGAGTTGGAGAAGGAAATGGCAAGCCATTCCAGTATCTCTGCCAAGAAAACCCCCTTGACAAAGTTCATAGGGTAACAGAGTTAGAAATGACCAAATAACAACAATCTCACTTTAGCTTCCCTTCTTCTCCCCAACCCTCTACCTGCTATGGCTTTCTTCCTAGACAAGTGGTAGATTCCCGGGGTTTGTAGGATTTAATAGTGAGTCTTTACCCAGTTTCTAGAGGTTCATTTTTATTTCTGAACTCTATTTTGCCAGTCTCCATATTCAGTATCCTATGCCTCAGATGAAACTATCACCTTGGTCATTTCCCTAGGGGCAATTGTCAGTTTGAACCTTAGAAACTTCAAATGCGGTGAGTGTAGAAATCATCAGTATTCTTAAGTCCTAATGGCATGTAATTTTTACCCTGGCAGATGGCTATCCAGTGGGTAACAAGCTTCATGTAGAAAAATATAGCATGGAGATACCATTTGGGGTAGGTACTATTTGAAGAAGGTACTTGGCAATCTTGGTTATCCTTTTTTTTACAACTGATTTATTAAGTTTCTCTAAAGAGTTATTTTAAATTCAACATACTGTAGTAGAGAGTGCTGGATTTGGCCAGAGAATCCACTCTTAAATTTCTGCTGCTTGCTAACTTTGTAACCTCAGGCAAGTTACTTCCACTCTGGGTCTTGTGTAATTTAAGATTCTAAATGTGGATTCTAATGTGTTCCCCCAGTTTGGGGGAAACTGACTAAAAATCACTGATAAAACGAGTTTAGGTTTTTAAGGGTTTATTGGAAAATAGAAAGAAAAAGATTGAGAACAGAATTCTAACAGTCTGGCATTCCTATCTTTCCTCAAATCTCCTGTGAAGTCCTCTGCCGCCACCACCATCAAGTCCGGAAGCCAAAAAGGGCCCGCGCTCTCTGCGCAGGCTCCCTTTCCTCCTTCCTGTCTCCTCCCAGACCATAGGAGGCTCCTCCAGTTGATTGGCTGGTAGACTTGATAGACAGCACCCATGAGCAAGCGTCATTTCCTGACGCCAAGGAAAAGCCACAATGCCTCTGAGGCATTTTCCTCATGGTGGAGCTCTCCACAGCAAGTCTCCAGTAGGTGGCGTCATTCCAATCATTACAGTCCCCCCTGTTGTTCCTCAAGAAACAAAATGTTTCCTTGACGGAACAGTAAAAAGAATATAATAACTATTGCTAACTAATAATATGTGAACAATAATATAGAAAAGGAAGAGAGAAAAGTTTTGTCCAGAGGGGCGATTTTTTTTTTTTTTTTGTCCTCATGAACCGACGCTTTGACATTAGTCTTGCAAAGGGAGGGCCTCTGCAGAGGGTACATGTTACAGATGATGTATATTATAACAGAAAGGAGATAGTAAAAACTAACAAAGCAAAACAGTTCATATAAAGTCTCTGAGTTCTCTTGTCTTCTTGAAGTGGTAAGATGTCATCAGGAGGAAACTGGACTCTGGTCTGGAAAGCTGGATTCTCTTCTTTAACTGTATAAATAATAAACGAATGTAAATAGCTGATTACATTAGACATTATCACATAATCTTCTTTTAGCTAGTAAACCACATCATCTTATACATGAATTCTCTAGTATAACAGTAGCAGATACTTCATTTACCTTATCTGAGAAATTGGAGAAGCGAATGAGTTCTCATCCATTTCTAAATCTATGATCCTTGGAAGTACCATCACATTTCTATTGTATAATACTTGAATGTGAAATAAGAGCTATAGACTAATGAGCACAATCAACTGGGTAAATGAAATACATGATGGTCTATAGAGAACTTTTTTTAAAATTCTTTTTTTTTTCAGATAAAGGAACTAACAAACAAAAAAATATGCTTCAATCTGTATTCAGACACCATCAGTTCTCTCTCTGTAGATGGACTGCATTTTTCATGGGATCTTCAAAGTTGTCTTGGATCATTGAATTGCTGAAAATAAGCAAGTCATTCACAGCAGATCATCTTACAGCATTGCTGTTGTTTTGTATACAGTACATTTCATGTCGCATCAGCTCATGTAGGTTTTTCTGGGTTTTTCTGATGGCATCCTATCATCATATTTTTATAGTAAACTACATTTGTATAGTACTTTGTATAGTAGAGATTTCCTTACAATAAACCCATGAGGTTGATTCTTGCAGCAACAGTAATAGATAGGGGCAGCTAGGTGGCACAGTGGATAGAGTACTGGCCCTGGAGTCAGGAGTACCTGAGTTCAAATCTGGCCTCAGACACTTGACACTTACTAGCTGTGTGACCCTGGGCAAGTCACTTAACCCCAATTGCCTCACCAAAAAGGAAAAACAACAACAAAAAACCCCCCCCAAACAATAATAGATAACATTTATATAGTACTTTATACCTGACAAAGAATTTTCTTCACAATAGCCCAACAAAGTAGCATACGTTTTATCATCATCATCAATCAATTCTCATCATCCTCATCGATACATCCTCATTGTCATCAGTCAGTCCCCATTTTCATCCTATCATCATCAATCCATCAGTCATCCTCATCATCATTTTACATTACTCTTGTCTCTGCTTCAAAATTTTTTTCAGTTACTATTGTTAACTCTTTCCCTCCATCCTATTCCCTTCCGCATGATATTGACTCTATTTTCTATCTTCTTTCAGCCTATCCTTCCTCAAAAGTGATTTACTTCTGACTGCCCCCTCCCCCCAATCTGTCCTCCCTTCTTTCACCCCTCCCTCCTGATCCCCTTCCCCGCCTACTTTCCTGCAGGGTTAGATAGATTACTCCACCCAATTGACTGTGTATGTTATTCCCTCCTTGAGCAAACTCTGGTAAGATTAAGGTCTTTGAGCCAATTCTGATGAGTATAAGACTAATTCACTTCCCTACTCCCCCATCTCTCCCCCCACTCCATAAGCCCTTTCCTATTTCTTTCATGTGGGATTTTACCCCATTCTACCTCTCCCCTTCCCCTGCCCCCAGTGCAATCCTCTCATCCCTCAATTTTACCCTAAAGATATCAGTTAGGTGACATAGTGGACAAAGCACCCACCCTGGACCCAGGAGGACCTGAGCCCAAATCTGACCTCAGACACAAGACAGTCACCCAACTGCTTGACCCAGGCATGCCACCCAACTCGGGACCACCCCACAGAAAAATGATAAACAAAAAATAAATGCTTTATAGATATCCCTTCATAATCAATTCCCACCTGTGCCCTCTGTCTAAATTTATTCCTTTCAGCTGCCCTCATACTGAGAAATTTCTTATGAGTTAGACATATCATCTTCCCATGTAGAAATGTAAACAGTTTAACATTTTAACATCCTTCTAGATTTCTTTTTCCTATTTATGTTTTTATGCTTCTGTAGGGTCTTGTATTTGAAAGTCAAATTTTCTATTCAGTTCGGGTCTTTTCATCAAGAATACCTGAAAGTCCTCTTTTTCATTGAAGTCCCATTTTTTCCCCATGAAAGATTAATATGGGAAAGTATGGGGGATAAAACTGAGGCCCAATCCGAGACCCCCAAAATGAAAGTAGAGCATACTGTTTTTCCCCTGAAGTCTGTGGTTGAGTACCAACTTCCTGACATATGCCTCTTTACTGAAATATGCTTTCCAGTCTGTCAAGTAGCTTACCACAAACTGTACCTGTGAAAACCTGCATGTATTTCACACCTAAGGGGTATATAACTGCAGCTTGGACACTTGCTGGGGGCCCAAAGAACCAGAGGCTACTCTGTTTTGGGCCAGCGTGTCAATAAACTGCTCTTCCTTATTCCTGAGTGCCATTTGGGTTTCTCCGTCAAAATTCCCCACAACAAGATTATACTCATTTTTGCTGGGTAGGTGATTCTTGGTTGTAATCCCAGTTCCTTTTTACTCTGGAATATCATATTCTATGCCCTCTGGTCCTTCTATTTTACCCTCTGCTTCTGGAATATCAGGGCAGTTTTCCCTGATAATTTCCTGGAAGATTATGTCTAAGCTCTTTCCTTGATCGTGGTTTTCAGGTAGTCCAATAATTTTCATATTATCTCTCCTGGGTCTGTTTTCCAGGTCAGCTGTTTTTCCAAGGAGATATTTTACATTGCCTTCTATTTTTTTTATTCATTTGGATTTGTTTTATTTTGTCTTGATTTCTCATAAAGTCATTAGCTTCTGTTTGCTCAATCCTAATTTTTAAGCAATGACTTTCTTCAGAGAGCTTTTGTACCTCCTTTGCCATTTGGCCAATTTGGCTTTTCAAGCTGTTGACTTTTTTTTTTTCATGACTCTCCTACAATCACTCTCATTTCTCTTTCCATGTTTTCCTCCACCTCTCTTACTTTATCTTCAAAGTCCTTTTTGAGCACCTCTGTGGCCTGAGACCAATTCATATTTTTCTTGGAAGCTTTGGATATAGGAGCCCTGATGTTGCTATCCTCTTCTGAGGGTGCATCTCCATCTTCCTTGTCACTAAAGAAACTGTCTGTGGTCCTCATCTTTCTCTGTCTGCTCATCTTTCCTGTCTTTTACTTGACTTTTAACTTCTTCTTAAAGTGGGGCACTGTTTCCAGGCTGCACTGTCCCAAGCTTCAGGGAGTCTAAGGTGGTACAATTTAAGGAGGGGCAGGTTCTTCACTTGCCTGGCCTGTTCTCTGGTCCATAGATACCCAGGCCAATTTACTAATTAGCCAGGCAGCAAAATTTTGTGTGCTGTGGTTGTTAGCTCCGACAAGCCTGAGCCCCTCCCCCACCTGGGCCACTGCCACTCAAGCCTACTTCCTGGTTCCCAGCAGGGTTGAAACACCCAAGTTCTACCCAAGGCCAGCAGAGACCCCTGTAATCTCCCCCCCAGCCAACCACTCAACCTTCTCACCAGACTGTGAGCTTAGTTCCAGATGACACTGGTGATGCAATTGATTCAGAGGCTCTGGGTGTCTTTCTCTGGCAAGGCCACCCTGGAACTGGATCTGTGTCAGCATGACCATGGGGTTGGGTTCCACTCCTGCCCCGGCATAGCAGCCCCCTCCTGCTGACCTTCTAAGCCATCTTTGGCTGGAAAATGATCTCATCCTCTTCTTTTGTGGGTTCTGCTACTCCAGGAATTGTCCTATGGCATTATTTGGAGGGTTTTTTGGAGTGATCGTGTTGTGAGTTCTGAGAGCTTACTCTACAGAGAACTTTTAATAAAAATCTGCCTTTTTCCCTTGGTGCTTGTTTAGATCATATTCATAGGACTCTTTATTGAGATGAGAAACCATACAAATGTTTCAGTCATTGGAGGCAGCTAGATCGAATGCTGGGCCTAGAGTTAGGAAGACATGAATTCAAATCCAAATGCAGACAGAGTTGGCCAAGATGGTGGAGGAAAGGCAGTGACTTGCCTGAGTTCTTCCCAAGACCCCTCCAAATACCTTCAAATAATGCCATAAAAGAATTCCTGGAGCAGCAGAACCCACAAAAAGATGGGGTGAAATCATTTTCCATCCAAAAACAACTTAGAAGTTCAGCAGGAAAGGTCTCTTGTACCAGGGTGAGAGTGGAGCTCAGCTTAGCTCGGGTCGTGCTCGTGCAGACCCAACCTCAGTCCCGGCAGACCTGGAGCAGGCCTCAGGACCCTCTGAATCAGCAGGGGCAGCAACTGCTTCTGGAATTCAGTGCATAGATGGTAAGGGGGTTGAACAATTGGCCAGAAGGAGATTACAGGGATCTCTTTGCCAGCACTGAGGCAAGACTCTGTGGTTTTGCCCATACTGGGATCCAGTTCACAGTCTTGGGTGGCAGTCCCAGGCAAGGGACTGCTTGCAGTCACAGTGGAATGGGATTATGTTCATAGCTCCAGGGCAGAAAAGCAGTTCTGTGAAATAGAGGAAAAAATGGAAAGAGAAATGAAAGTGATGCAAGAAAGTCTTGGAGGAAAAACTCAGCAGCTTGGTAAAGGAGACACAAAAAAATGCTGAAGAAAATAACACCTTAAAAAACAGACTAGGCCAAAGGCTAAAAGAGATACAAAAAGCCAATGAGGAAAAGAATGCCTTGAAAAGCCAAATTATCCAAATGGAAAAGGAGGTACAAAAGCTCTCTGAACAAATCCAACTGCATCCATTTAGCTGTGTGACCTTGGGCAAGTCATTTAACATCAGTTTTCCTCACTTTTCCCAACTGTAAAATGGGGATAATAACCTTCCAGAGTTGTTGTGAGGGTCAAGGGAGACAATATTTATAAAGCACCTCACTGTGCCTGGCACATAGTAGGCACTATATAAATGCAAGATATCATTATTATTGTTAGTTGCTGTTGTTTTAGTAAAAAAAAATTGGGGAAGGAGTTAACCATCCATTATTTTTTCCACTCTTTTGTAATTTGCTTATTAAGGAAAAAAATTTTTTTTTACCCCTCCTCCCCCTCATCCCAAGGCTTTTTAAATGAGTCCTTCCAGCATGGATGTCTTCATAGAGACAGTGGAGAATGAAAGAATGAAGGCCTAGTCACAACCCTTTTGCTGCTCCCCACAAAGATGGAAATTGGTCTCCCTTGTAGACCAAGTGGGCTAAATCTCAGATCATATCTATCTAAAATCATACCACAAGTGGGGCACCCTAGTTCTATGCTACATGCATAAAGCTTTCTCATTTCCTCATCCCTTTAGTTTGCTGTTGATTTTTTTTTTGCCTTTGCTCAAAGCAGTTTGTTCACACAGTTACCTGCTTCCGAAATTCCATTTAACTAGTCATATTCTATCTGTTAAAATACACTTTTTCTTCTTTTCTGTGTGGTAACCTTCAGGACTTGGATCTACCTTCAGATCTTCTCTTCTGTTTAATTAATATGACTTTTATAACTTGTTTCTTATTTGTCTTACAGCGTTTCCTGCCTTCTTCCTCTTTATCCATCTTTTTTTTTTTTCAGTCAGAGTATTAAATGTTACTATACACTTACAGGTCTTGTCAAGTTCTTTGTAGAATCTATTTAATCCTCTATTCCAAGCATTGGCACTGGGTCACAAAGACAATTCCAGCTCATCTTTTTGCTGTATACATAATAAGTCTCAGCAAGGTAGAATGACAGTGTTCCGTGAGATGATGATTGTGGTTACCTTTTAGGCATGTGATGAAGCCAACTACTTTACTCACCCCTCGAGGGAGGGGAACAGTGAGCCAGTCTTCCACTGAGCAGCAGCTTCATCTGTTTCATATCCACTGGCATGTGAAGTCCTCCAAACCTGGCCCAGCCTTACGTCTTCTGGTTTATTATATATTACTCCTTTTTCCATACTACAATCCAGTCAAACTAGCCTTTTTGTCTCTTTGTCGCCCCGCCCCCAATATTTCCATTAATTTATTCAAATGCTACCTTTAAAAAGAAAATAAATAATTTTTTAAAAAGAAGAAAGAAACCAGGGATTCTAAGAAACAGAGGTGAGGACAGAGTACATTTGAGTCATGGGAGATAGCCTATGCATAGGGCACAGAGATGGGAATGTTGTTCCTAATCTTGATACTTACATTCTATTGGGAGTAGATAACACATGCATAAGTATATATGAAATAAATATGAGATTGGGAGGGCATGAGCAGTTGGGTAGAAGGCCTTTAGAAGTATGCCACAGGGGGAGCTAGGTGGCACAGTGGATAGAGCACTGACCCTGGAATCAGGAGGATCTGAGTTCAAATGTGGCCTCAAACACTTGACATTTACTAGCTGTGTGATCCTGGGCAAGTCACTTAACCCTAATTACCCTGCCAAAAAAAAAAAAAGATGCCAGAGAGGTCTATGACACAAAAACTTAAAAAATCTCTAATGTAGGAGGAAATGTTTAAACAGATTATTGAAGAAAATGGGGGAATTCTATGAATGGAAGGGAGGAAGAAGTGCATTCTGGGTGAGTGGGGGGTGGAGGATAGCTAGATCAAAGTAGGGCCATCTTGTAATTTTCTTTGCCCATGTCAATCCTATGTGAGCTCTTTGAGGGGTAAAATAGTTTTTGGTTTTGTCTCCTCATAATCCAAAACAGTGCTGGTACATAGCAGGCATTTAAATCTACACTGAATGTTGCATTACCTGTCAGACAACCTTCTGGTGAAGCAAAATTCAACTCAATTGTGCATTTGGCACTAGAGTGGTAAATTGTGCACCAAAACTCATTTGAAGTGGCCTGATGTTCTACCCTTGGCACTGTTCTATTTGTGCAGCAGGCAAAGAGGAGAACTACATATATCACCTTATGAGATGCTTTTGGCCATCCCCCTATCCAAGCAAAACCTTTTTTCCCAGTATATACATCTTTGTTGGGGGGACTCCTATAGGAGAATATCTGATTTGATTCATTGTTGTTGTGCAAGTGGTAGGACTATCTCTTGATTAGCTTTAAGTTGCTTTGAGCCAAAAGTCTGGGGCCATAATCACATGAGGACATTTGAAGATATTACCCCTAATGGGGGGAGGGGGCCCAGGATCTAATCTGAGTCCTCCTCCCACTCTTCTCTCCCCCTCATACCCACAAATTACAAGGTGGTGAGAAAGACAATGTGTGGCAGTCTGAGGATCCAGTAGTGACCACTGTTCTAGCATTTCTGGAGAAGCAGTGTAGACTCTGTATCCTCTCCCTGGTGCTCAGGACCATCACCTTATACTGACTTAAAGAAGAGGAGGGAGGTCATTAGTGCAATGTAAATCCGCCACCACCACCACCACCACCACTACTGCCTCCACCACCACCAACATTTCTGTTTCCTTTATCTCTAATCACAGAGTTATCTATTTGTATTTTAGCCAGCTAACTGGGAGAAAATAATGGAATTTGGCAGCTACTCAAAGGCCCACTTGGAGATTAATCTAAACTGATTGAATTAAATGAGAGTGATTGACTTTGCTGATTAGCCTACTTAAAGTTAATTAGATTGTAACCACACCTGGCCAGCCCTTAAAAAGGTATTGTTCTAGGGGCAGCTAGGTGGTACAGTGGATAAAGCACTGGCCCTGGATTCAGGAGGACCTGAGTTCAAATCCGGCCTCAGACACTTGACACTTACTAGCTGTGTGACCCTGGGCAAGTCACTTAACCCCCATTGCCCTGCCAAAAAAAAAAAAAGTATTGTTCTCAGAAGCTAAGAACTTTGAACTCAACTAGAGACCACCTTCAAGTCCAGTGAACCAGTGGATTTGGATGACGCTAACCAATCAGCTTGAAGCAGTGTGTAAGGACTGCCTGTGCTCTGGACCTATAAAAAGCTTCCACAATCAGTTTGCTGAAGCAGTTCAGGTTGAAGCAGTCTCATGGCGGAGGACTTTAGGAAGAACCAGACCAGGCTGGAACTCTAGGCTAGATAGGCCTTTTCTTAACTTTCTGAACTCCACATGTTCTCTTTTCACTAATACCTAGTGTGCTTTAATAAATGCTTAATGCCCAAAGACTGGTGCTAAAGCATCTAATTTAAAGTGACCACACATTTAGATTTTAAACATCACAGTTGGTGACCACGAAGGGTTTAAATCTTGTCTTTTCCTAAAGTGTAGGTCTGATTATGTCACCCCTCCCAAATAACCTCCCCCAAAGATTACCTTATACTTATACTTTAAGTATCTTGTACATATCATAGGTAGGAGCTGTTATTGCTTTTATTTGTGTTTCCGTCACTTAGCACAATGTCTGACATAGTAAGTGTTAAAAAAAAAATGCTTATTGTATCTATACAGTCTCTCCCCCTCTAAACCATCTACCACTCAGCTGACGGGTCAAGGGTGGTTTTCTAATGTTGTATCACATGAACCCCTACCAGTGTACTCTCCCATGATTATCAGTTGGTATTGATTGACCAACCTCAATTAGCCTCTAGAAAGGGTTATTTACTAAGGTTGCATAATAAGAATAGTTGTTATAAAGTATCCCTCCTCACCCTTCATTCCCCTGCCAAAAGTAAGTCTTGTGATATACTCTCTTCTCAATATGTCCAAAGTCCAGAGGAAAATGGATTCAGGCATTGGGAGCACATATGACAAAAGTAGAACTCAAAAGTTTCTGATTGCTGCTTAAGCCCTTCTCTCTTCTTCCCTTTATGAGGTTGTCATAAAGTTCCATTTAAATCTGTTGTCGATTTCTATCAGCTTTCTGATGGAGTCTTCAAACTACTCTTTCTCAGTGTGTCTAGTTTGACCTCAGTTCTCAGTATAGTCACTGCTATCCCAAAGATACTGCTAGGTTAGGATGCTGATGACAACTCCAAAATCCTCACACTTTTTGATTTTAATACTTCCCACCCCCCTAAACTCCTACCCCTGTCCAGCAAAGACAAAGAAATAGAAATAGAAATGTCTAATGTGTGTAAAAATATTGATAGCAGCATTCTTATTTCCTATTTTTTGGGAACCTGCTTTTTGGTCCTTTTGATTGGAGAATGAATGGGAAAAAATATAATGTAAAAATGAAATGGAATATAATTATATGTATGCTATAATATATATATATACATATGTATATGTGCTGTAAGAAATGACATATAAAAGGAATTCAGAGACATACAGAGTATGAGGAATAAGAACCAGAGTGGGGGAAAAGCACAATTATTGGAATGAAAGTGAAAAGATCATTCAAGAGTAAGTCAAACTGAATCATGGAAAAACAGGTGAAAGTCTTTAGAGAAGATATAATAAAGCTACCACTTCCATCATGGAAAGGGATTAGGGCACTCTTACAACAGAATATTGTGTATACATTTTCAGATGTCTCTATTGATGTTTTTGCTTAAGCTTTTTTAAAAAAAATACAAAGGCAAGTTCAGAGCTGGGTCAGGGTGGTGTGGAACAACTGACACAAAGACTTGTTCAATAAAACACATTTTCAAAACTGGAAAGGAGAAATTTTGAGGGAGGAACAGGGGCAAGGAACTGATTTTCCTTTTATTCCCTAGTTCCCTGTATGCTTCTTAGAATCCTGAGAATTGAAAATAAAAGCCATTTGTCTACAGGTAGAATAAAACTGTATTCTCCTCATTTGTACTTACATACAAGTTGTCTTCCCTTATAGACTCTAACCTCCTTGAGGACAAGAACTATTTAATTTCAAATAGCTACAAATGGACAGCTTTTATTTCAAAGATGACTGGAAGAGGTCCTAAGCAAGTTCTTTATAAAACAATCAGAAATAGTTTTGTTGTTGCTGTTGTTTGTTTGTTTTTAAACAGTCTGTCCAGGTGGGGCAAAGGGCTTATTAACCTTGGCATAGGTTGTGATTTTAGAAGCCTGCTAATGTTAGACTGTCAGTCATCTCTGAAAAGGCTATGGTCTGTTTTCTCCAACATTCTCCCCATTACACATGGGTGAGGGTACCTGAGGTGACAGGTAGGACCAGGACAAGAACTCAAGTTTTCTGACTTCCTGATCAGAGGTCTTTCTGTTACTTCAGGGAGTCTTTCAGCAGTGGTGTCCCAACTGTTTATTCCTCACTATGAAGGGGGTCTGTGGGTTTACCCTCCTTTCCTTTTTCCCTGGCAACCTACTGTGATGTTTAAAATCTAATGTGGGGCAGCTAGGTGGTGCAGTGGATAGAGCACCAGCCCTGGATTCAGGAGGACCTGAGTTCAAATCTGGCCTCAGACACTTAACACTTACTAGCTGTGTGACCCTGGGCAAGTCACTTAACCCCCAATTGCCTCACTAAAAAAAAAAATCTAATGTGGGTCCTTACCTGTCCCCCCCCCCAGTTTGGGGGGAAACTAGCTAAGATTTACTGATAAATTCAGCAAGAGTTTAGGCTTTTAAGTATTTATTAAAGAGTAAAGACAACATATGTAGTCCTGTAATGCCAGAAAAGTCTATCTACTTTCCTTCCTCTCTTTTTTTCTTTTTTTTTCTGTCTGCCACCAATCTGAAGTCCCGTCCTAGATGAAAAAAGCTGAATCTAGGGAGCCAGCCTCGCCTTCCTACTTCCTGTCTCCCTCCCCAAAAGGGGAGGTCCTTCAAGCTGATTGGTTGAGGGTGGTCTGTTGATGTCGTAGTCCACAGCCTCTGAGAACAACACCCCACTCAGGGCCAGCCAGGTGTGGTCTCAATTTAATCATCCTTAAGTAGGTTCTCAGTCAGGCTCTCAGTCTCATCCAATTCAATCAATTCCAAATCAATCTTCAGGTGGAGGCCCCTGGGCATCTGCCAAATAGCATTATTTTATCCCACTACTAACATACAAAGTCATGGTATAAGGTAGCCCAGCTAGGTCTATTGGCAAGGACACACTGGGGAAAAAGTGCCCCAGCTACCTCCAGCAGCATAAGTAACAAGGAAGACTTTCTCTCTACCTCACCTTCTCCCCGCCCCCACCAACCCCCAGCAATAAATATGACCTTATTTCCACCACTGCTACCAAGGGCTTTACATGGATTGGCTACCGTTTACCCCACAATACAAACCCTGTCTGTTGCGGTATCCCAAGACCTCCATTTTTGAGACTCTTTAACATGTCAACATCCTGGGGGGAGGGGTCATACCTTAAGCTGACTGATGAGCACATGGTATATAGCAGGGATGGGTTAATTGACGATGCACTAAGCTATGGAATGCGATGAGGAAGACACTAAAGACAAATCACTCATACCACATTTCACTTTCGAGCAGTAGTCAATGCTTTTAGCATTATTTCTTGGCATGTGTGCAAAAAAGCACTTACCCCTACTCAGAAATGACTAAAACTGACTGTCCCTTCTTGATCAAAGTTATTTGGTAGAAACAAAACTCTGACTTGATTATCTTCTGTGTTGTAACCAAAGTGTTCTAGGTTCAGAGGTATAAAGGTGGAGATTTGGTGGTTCAATGAGGATTGGAATTACTGATATTTCTCTTGCCTCTATAGTGACAAGGCAAGATGTTTGAATTTAGGGTATAAAACATGGCAGCAAGTGTGGAAAATTCATCTTGGGTTTGGTTTTTTTTTCCTTCTCCTAGGTTATGAAATCATTGAAGACACTACAGAATTTGAATATGTCCTTGGACCTCTTAGTGGCAAGTAGAAGAATAATTTAATCTTCCTTTTCTTCTTTCTCTGTTCCTTACCCCTACCCCAAGCAGAAGGTTTGAGCCTTTCAATTTTGAGCCAAGAGAGGCTACCCTGGTATTTTTCATGCTCTTATACCCAGTTTCAGGGTTAGGGCAGAGGAAAACCAGTCTGGTAGAGTAGAAGATTAGATTTTAAAGCTGGGGTGGGGGGGCAGCTAGGTGGCTCAGTGGATAAAGCACCAACCCTGGATTCAGGAGGACCTGAGTTCAAATCCAGCCACAAACACTTGACACTTACTAGCTGTGTGACCCTGGGCAAGTCACTTAACCCTCATTGCCCTGCAAAAAAAAAAAAAAAAGATTTTAAAAGCTGGGTGAGTATCTGCTTCTATTACATCTATTCCCTGTATGATGTTAAGCAAGTCAGTACAGTAGAAGGCATGCTGACTGTTAGAACATAATCAGCACCTTGAGGTTTGAGATGTGCTCATTCTTTGTATTGCCAGTGCCTGACACATAGTAGGTGCTTAATAATGCTTAGCTCTGGAGTGAGAGGACTTTGGTTCTAATCCTACTTCAGATGCTCACCACCTGTGTGACCATGGGCAGGTCACAACCTCCTGGGCCTCAGTTTCCTCACTGGTAAAATTAGGAGGTTAGACTAGATGGCTTGAGGTCCCTTCCAGTTCTAAATCTATAATCTTATGGAGGGAGAAATGTGTAAATATTGAAAAGAAAGAATTAACAAAATTTGGTGACTGGATATTAAGAATAAAGAAGATAGGGGCAGCTAAGTGGCACAGTGGATAAAGCACTGGCCTTTGATTCAGGAGGACCTGAGTTCAAATCTGGCCTCAGACACTTGAGACTTAATAGCTGTGTGACCCTGGGCAAGTCACTTAACTCTCATTGCCCTGCCAAAAAAAAAATTAAATAATAAAAAAAAGAAAAGCAGGATTTCAAGCTGGAAGGTTCTAAGGAATGATTTAATCCAATTTTGATGTCCTGACTATTCCTTCCTTTAGACTGTTGAATTTGCCACAGAAATGTTTTCCTATATGTAGCAATATATTAGTCATATTTAGGGGTAAGTGTGTGTGTGTATTTTTAGTAAAATGAATCATCTTCTGTTCACAAGAGTTTTTTGCTGTTACATACCTATCTCTCCCTTTGAAATAGTCTTGAACATATTTTCAAGTTAAAAGATTGATGATGCTAACTTTTTGATGCCAGATTTATTTATTTGTTTGTTTGTTTGTTTATCTATTTGTTTCTTTATTTGTTTGTTTTGGGCAGGCAATGAGGGTTGAGTGACTTGCCCAGGGTCACACAGCTGGTAAGGATCAAGTGTCTGAGGCCAGATTTGAACTCGGGTCCTCCTGAATCCAGGGCCGGTGCTCTATCCATTGTGCCACCTAGCTGCTCCCTGATGCCAGATTTAAAGCCCAAAGATCTTGGGTTCTAATTCTAGTTCTGCCTCTTATTACTTGTATGACCTTAGCTTCCCTGGATCTCATCTCCTCATCTACAAAATCAGAGGGCTTGATGAGATGATTAAAGTCCCTCCAGCCCTAACTTTACAATTGTATGCTCCTTGCTTCCCTTCTTTTCTCAGATATCACTTTTCAGTTGGCTCTTAACTTTATTAAAATGTACAGAAGTGCTTATTTAATAGAGCTTGACTTCATCTGAGGGCTATGGAGTGATATAACTTGGAATTGCCATAAGCTAAAATGTTCTTTAAAACCTTGCATGGTCATTTGAATAGCACAGAAATATTGGAAAGATCAGTCTGGATATTGCTATATAGAATCCTGGACCCAAACCAATAATCTCTGCCTGTCTGAAGGAAAAATTTTAAGAAATGAAATTATGCAATATGGCATGAGATATATGATATCCCATGATATCTGAAGATCAGTTTTCTGTCACAATTATAGCACAAACCTTTTCTCTCTCTCTCTCTCTCTGTCTCTCTCTCTCTCTCTCTCTGGTAGATGCTACCTCAGTTCTACAATCTGTAATTTTTTTCTAATAGTGTTGCTTCATGTTTAGGGAATTTTAATAATTAACACTTAGAACCACAAATACATTAGATACTAGTAGCATAAGATTATAAGCAGTTAGGTGGTGCCGTGGATAGAGCAGCAGGCCTGGAGTCAGGAAGATTCATCTTCCTAAATTAAAATCTGGTCTCAGACTAGTTGTGTGACCCTGGACAGGTTGGTCACTTAATTTTTTTTGGCCTCATTTTCCTCATTTGTAAAATGATCTGGAGAAGGAAATGGAAACGCACTCTAGTATCTTTGCTAAGAAAACCCCAATGGGATCACAAAGAATCAGACATAGCTGAAAAACAAAACCGCCACCTCCCTCTCCCCTCACCCCACCACCACCCGTAGTGGGACCATAGTAGAACACAGAGCAAGTTGGGGCCTTATGACTCTAAATGCCTGGTTAAGAGCTGAAGCTGGTCAGATACTGAAAGAAATTCAGTTACGTACAGAAAATTTTTCCTCCATCAGAGACTTGAGTTCATATAGTATAAAATTGGCATTTCAAGGACCCATTGAGATACAATTAGAGGGGCGGCTAGGTGGCGCAGTGAATAGAGCACCGGCCCTGGAGTCAGGAGTACCTGAGTTCAAATCCGGCCTCAGACACTTAAGACTTACTAGCTGTGTGACCTTGGGCAAGTCACTTAACCCCAACTGCCTCACTAAAAAAAAAAAAAAAAAAAAAAGAGATACAATTAGAGTTGATGTAATCTCAGCAAAAAGTAACAAGAATTTGCTAGATAGCATGAGCTAGGTGTTAGAGACAGGAAGAAAAATGCCTTTCTCTGCATGAACCTTACATTCTAACAGGGAAGATTTTATATGTGTTTATGTATATATGCATGTATACATGTATGTATATATGTATGCATATGTATATATTCCCATATCTGCATATACACATGTACATAGAGATAATACATACATAAAACATATACATACAAATGTATGTGTATACATGTGTCTATATGTATACATGTACAGGTATATATGCATAAACAAAACAGTTACAAAGTCAACCATGAAGAAAGGAGAGGTACCAGCTATTGCAGGGGCCTTGGAGGCCCTCATACAAAAGCACAGTATTGAGACCCGTGGCTGGTGATGGAGAACATTCCTGGCATGGGGAAATATATAAAGTAATGGAGATGGGGGGATGTTATTTGTGTGAGGGACAGCAAGTGGGCCACTATGGCTGGATCAAAGAGTGAATGGAGGGGAGTAAGTAAGGTGGGAAAGTCCTGAAGGGCTCTAAATGCCAAGCAGAAGAGTTGACATTTGATCATAAAGCTAATAGGTAACCTCTGAAATTTGAGGAAAGGAATGACATGGTGATATCTCCACGTTAGGAAAATGACTTTGGCAGATGTGTAGAGGATGGCTCCAGAGGAGAAAGTGAGGCTGGTGACTTTGCACAGCTCTGCCTCACTTAAATCCAGTTCATTGCAAGTCATGACATCACCTCCAGATGTCATGGTCCTCTTTGAGAATGAAGGACAAACAACAACAAGAGGATGGATCAAAGGAACTGGACATGTTTAGCCTGAAGAAGAAAGAGAAAGCTCATAAGCGGGGGTTGGGGGGTGGGGTGGGGAGTTGTGTGTGGAGAGGCATTATGGCTGTCTTCAGTTGTTAGACGGGCTGTCATGTGAAGGAAGTCCCACCCTGAAGCAATGGGTAGAAGTTGCAAAGAAACCAATTTAGGCTTGATATCAGAAAAATTAGATCCTCAATGAACAGATTCCTTAAACTAGATCTGTCTAAAAGTTGAATGAGCTATCTTTAGAAGTGGTCAACTCCCTCTTCAGGGAGGTGGACTAGATGGCTGCTGAGGTTAACCTCCAAGGGAAATGTTATAATCGTGATTCTATGAGAAAGAAGAGACTTGAGGCATGGAGACCAGTTCAAAGGCTATTGAAATGGTCCAGGTGAGAGGTGATGAAGGCCTGCATTGGGTGGCTGTATAAGTAGTGAGAAGGATATGGGATATGGGATTGGGGTTAGATGTTAGAACCAATAGGACTTGGTGCCTGATTGGCTGTGTGGGGTAAGGGAGAGTGAGAATGACACTAAGGTTGTGAAAGATGATGGTAGCTTCAATAGTGATAGGGAAAGTTTTGAAAGTATGGCAGGTTCAGGGAGGGAGATGAGTTATGCTTTGGAGTTTGAGATGCTTGTTAGACATCCATAAAGATATACACCCAGAATTTAGGAGAATTCTTTTTTTTTTAGTGAGGCAATTGGGGTTAAGTGACTTGCCCAGGGTCACACAGCTAGTAAGTGTTAAGTGTCTGAGGCCAGATTTGAACTCAGGTACTCCTGACTTCAGGGCCAGTGCTTTATCCACTACGCCACCTAGCCGCCCCTTTAGGAGAATTCTTAAGGATAGACACCTATGTCTGGAAGTAACTTTTATAGAAATGATCTTGAAACCATGGGAGCTGATGAGATGACCAAGTGCAAGAATAAAGACAAAAGAGAAGAGGGCCTAGAATAAATGGCTCCTTGAAAGAGATGATGACATAGAAAAGGAGACTGAGGAGTGTTCAGAAATAATAATAGCCAGCAATTCTATAATGCTTTAAAGTTTGAAAAGTACTTTATATAGAGTACCAGCTCTGGAGTCAGGAGGACCCAAGTTCAAATCTGGCCTCAGATACTTGACACTTCTTAGCTGTGTGACCTTGGGCAAGTCACTTAACCCCAGTTGCCTCACCAAAATTTTTAAAAAACACTTTATAAATATTCTCATCTTATCCTCACAACAACCCTGTGAGGAAGGTGCTCTTAATATTCCCATTTTGCAGATGAGGTAGACAGAGGTTAAGTCATGCAGCTAGTAAGTATCTGAGGCTGGTTTTAAACTTGGGTCTTCCTGACTCCAGTTCCTGCATTCCATCCTTGGGGCCACATAGCTGCCTAGGTAGGAGAAAGATATGAGAGCCAAGAGAATAGAAGTAGATACCTTTATAGCCATGAGAGAAGAGTTAAGGGTTTGGGGGTGGGAGGATGAAGAAAAGGAAACAAGTTAGTGATATTGTCTTGAATGGCTGGTTGTTGTCCTTCATTCTCAAAGAGGACCAAAATGACATCACTATGTTAGAGTCAAGTTACAGTGTGTCCGACTTGTGGTTGATCGGATCAATACAAGCTCAGAATGCTCTACCACAGGTCAGACACAAATAATCCATGTGAACATTTGAGTTGAATTCTTTAAGTTTGTGCTCCTCGTGTTTCTTTTGAGCTATTGCAGTTCTGCTTTGGTTATAGAGCACAGTGCCTTCTTTGATGCAGGCATGCCATGCTGGACGGTCCTTTGCCAGCATTGTCCATGTTATGTAATTGATTACAAAGTTCTTCAGAGAGACCTTGAGAGGATCCTTGTATTGCTTCTTCTGACCACCAAGTGAGCACCTTTGATATGATATTAGCTTGTCATGATATAATTAAATGGATGCAAGTCTAAACAGACTTAATAAGAACTGTGAAGGACAGTGAAGGTATCCTGTTGTGGAAGGAGCTGTTTGGATCAGAAGTAATACAATATGTATTGTCCTTTAGGAAAATAATGAATCATAGCAAAACACAGTTGAAACACTAGCTAATCATTAGAATTATAAGTTCTTCACATTTTTAGGACCTTAATAACTTAAAAAAATACTCTTGGGGCAGCTAGGTGGAGCAGTGGATAGAGCACCAGCCCTGGAGTCAGGAGGACCTGAGTTCAAATCCAGCCCGACACTTGACATTAGCTGTGTGACCCTGGGCAAGTCACTTAACCCCAATTGTCTCGCCCCCCCTAAAAAATGCTCTCTCTGCTCTCTTAGCATGTTAGTGATAAGGGAAAACAGGGAAGGAAAAAGAAATCTTTTATTCCAGGGATCACCCCTAATTTATAACATTTACTCAAAAGTTTTATCAAGCAGGTACTATCTGCACAGCACTTTGTGCTATCTTTGTAGCTAAATAAAGATATCTGTCTACCTATGTCAATATGTATCTGTCTCTATAGCTATCTACACCATAGTCCCTGCCTTCAAGGAGATTACAATTTAGTAAGAGGATTGAGATCTATACACATATGAATATAACAGAAAGCAGTAGGCAAAAAATTTCATGTGGCCAATGTATTCATTTGTATTATTATTCATACTTTGTTACTAGAGTGTCTTTTTTGCTTTTGGGTTTTTTGGGGGCAAAGTTACAGACCCCTTATGTAATCAATTTTTAAAGTATTTAACGTAGTAATACATACTATAAATATAATAGAAAGAACATTGAGTATAGAGTCAAAAGGTGTGAGTATAAATATTTTTTTTTTTTTGGTGAGGCAATTGGGGTTAAATGACTTGCCCAGGGTCACACAGCTAGTAAGTGTTAAGTGTCTGAGGCTGGATTTGAACTCAGGTACTCCTGACTCCAGGGCAGGTGCTCTATCCACTGCGCCACCTAGCTGCCCCTGTGAATATAGATCTCACCTCCTGCTATGACCTTGGGTAAATCACTTATCTTCATCAGGCCTTAGCTTCCTCATATGTAGAAGGAGAAGGTTGGGGTAAGCTGGTCTCTGAATACCCTTCCAGCTAGAGTTAAACCTAAATAGGAAGGAAACGGAGCCCTGAAAGAGGTTGATAAACTAGAAGGAGGTTGAGAGTCTAGAGGTTGTAAAGGGTAGGAAGTCCTGAGAGTCAGAGATGGGAATGGCCTTTTTTAGACTGTGGTCAGGGAAAGAGAACTCAATGTTTCGGACCTTGGAGGGAGAGCCATTGACAATAATTAGGTCTAAAGTATGTGAATGGACTGTGGATCTTCACAGAAGAGACTGTAAGGGTCACAGAAGCCAGGACTTTTATAGGAGGGGTGAGGAGTGTGGTTAGGATGTCATCAGCATGGATATATTTCAATCCAGATGGTATTTAGAGATGGGTGGAAAGGAATGCTATGATCACTAGATATGAAAGTCTATCAAAGGAAGGTAGATGACAGCCACCAGAATGTGGAGATGGAGGCACAAGCAGATGGTATGGGCTTATTTATACAATCTTGCATAACAAGGGTTAGAAACCAGTAAGTGTTTCTCTTATATGGCCTCCATTTAGTTGACAGCTTTCATACTATTTCTGCAGAGTAAATACTTCCCTTGTGCAGGGGGAAAGGGCAGAGATCCATAGACTCCTTTCCAATCTGTTCTCCGGATCATAGCTTGTTTTAGCTCATGACAATATGCTGTTGGGAAAGGCCAGCCAGGGGTGCCCCGGTACCAGTTATGACATCACTGAACAGATGGTAGAATCGGGGAGGGAGAATGATCTGAGAGGAAATATAGTTTGTGCCTTTCTTGCTAGGGCAAACAGAGCCTGTTTTCTCTAGCAATCTCCTGAGCCAGATCAGCAATTCTCAAACTTTTGGCCTCATAGCTCCTTTGTACTCAAGGACCCAAAGAGCTTTTGTTCATGTTGGTTATATCTATTGATATTTACCATATTAAAAATTAAAACTGATAAAATTTAAAAGCACTAATTCATTTACAAATAATAACCCATTACATGAAAACATAATTTAACATATTTTTATTTAAAAAACTATATGCTCCAAGACAAAAAATAATCCAGTGAGAAGAATGACATTTTTTTTTACATTTTTTGCAAATCTCTTTAATGTCTGGGCTAATAGAAGACAGCTGGGATTTCATATTTGCATCTGCATTTAATCTTTTGTGATATAATTTGGGTTGAAGTATAGGAAGAAAATCTGGCCTCACACAGATATGTAGTTGGTTTAATAGGTGAATACTATCATAATATATTATGATGAAACTAACTTTGACCTTATAGATTCCCCCCCCCCAAAAAAAAAAGGTCCTCAAGGATTCCCAGGAGTACTCAGACCATACTTTGAGAACTACTGATCTAGGGACAGCTAGGTGGCGCAGTGGATAGAGCACCAGCCCTGGATTCAGGAGGACCTGAGTTCAAATCCGACCTCAGGCACTTGACACTTACTAGCTGTGCAACCCTGGGCAAGTCACTTAACCCCAACTGCCTTACCAAAAAAAAGAGAGAACTACTGATCTAGATAGTTATTTTCTTTCACTGTGTTTTCAAAATAGGAACAAAATTTAGTCTATTAGATGATGTGCAGAATTGCCATATGTGTATCCCTCTGCTCCCCTAAGACTTGGTCCTTACTCCTAAGTCGCTGCTATCTGGGAAGCAATATTTAAGCACAACAATCTAAGAATTGTAGTATAGACCAAGTGCCACAATGAAGCTTTGTTCCTTAGCTCCTCTTCATAATAAAGCTTGGTTTTTGTAAAGTGCTACATAATCAGTGTCCATCCAATGGTGCAGTCTCTCCCAGGGCCTGAGCAGTCAGCTGAATTTTATTCCAACAAATATGGCTACCAAGGTAGCTACAGAAATGTCTCATCATATACCCAACCAGTTTCTACTTCAAACTTCTTTCCATAGGCCTATTAGCCCCTTTTGGCAGAATTATCTCATAAATAAAGAGTGTATACTGTTTTTCTGGGGGAAAATGTAATTGGGAAATGTTTAATAAAAATATAATACAGCATAGAAGATGCTAATTTATGGTTTTCTAAGTCAATATGTGGCCCATTGGAATCTGTTTCTATTTGAGTTTGACACCATTGGTCTAAAGGATATAGCTATAAAAGTTACAAAAGTCTCAAAGCAAAATAGCTTATGACCTTAGGTTGTTTTATAAGGGATGACTGACTTTTTAATGTGACTCACCATCTTAGATGGGTTTCTGGATTGTGGGTGTTATGTTTAGTGATATTTTCATTTTAATAGACTAATTTTTAAACATGAGACACCCTTTTTTGTTTTATCTTATAAGGAGGGAGGCAGTGTGATAAAATAGAAAGCCTGTCCTCTCTGGGGTAAAGGATCTGCGTTAAAATCCTACCTCTGATGTTAACAATCTATATGACTTTAGGTAAATCACCTAATGTCTCTGGACTTCAGTTTCCTTATCTGTACAGTGAGAGGGCTGGCTGTCTTCTGAGGGCTTTTCCAGATTATAGCTATGATCCTATGATTTCCACCTTAGATAGCCTTTTTTTTTAATTATCCTGAAAGTCCACACCATCTAAATTATCTTATTTACAAGTATCAATTAAGTCACATATCCTAAAGCATTGTTCTTGTTTTCTCCCCCTCCCCTCTTCTCCCTCCATCCCCATCATTGAACTAAAATTATGAATAAAATATTACTATTCAAAAATCTTTATCAAGTTTGTCCAACTATAGAATCAAGATGGTGATTGTTTCTTTCTACTCTTTTCACAAGGAAACTGGAATAGGAAAAACTGTGAATGGCTTTAGGAAGCATAGTACTGCTGGAGATCTTGCTAAAGCCTTGGTCAACCAATGGAAACAACTTATTTCATCAGAAAATGAAAGGTATTTATTGACCCAGTTTTAGTTATTTGTTGAATTATATTCACCTAATGTATTTTTTGAGCACCTGGATTATAATCCTCCTTCTTGATACATTAAAAATCAGTTGCTTACTTTAAGGGGAGGGTGTTGATAAAAGGACAAGCATTTATTAAGCACCTATTGTGTGCCAATGACTGAGCTAAACACTTTTCAAATATTATATCATTCCATTCTCACAACAACCATGTGTTATCTTCATTTTCCGGCTGAGAAAATTGAGGCAGACAGAGGTTCAGTAACTTACCCAGGGCGACTTAACCATGGATTTGAACTAGGGTCTTCCTCACTTGAATCCTTGGGCACCATCTACCATCTAGCTGCCTCCCAGTTTGCTTATAGGATACCTATTGGAGGTAGAGGAGCAGAGGGGAAATGTTAACCTTTTGAGTACAGCAGGTCTGCTTCAGCCTCACAAGCTGAAAGGTATATTGTCTTGTGGTTTTTATTCCAGCCTTGATTTTCTGCTAATATTCGAACCACATCCCATTGATCACTTAGAATAGACTCTTGTCATAGTAAACAGTTAAATTGACAAAGGTCATGAAACATCAAGATAACATTGTCAGTATGATATGATGAGGTGATCTGTTTGTTTTGTTTTGTTTTGGTGGGGCAATGAGGTTAAGCAATTTGCTCAAGGTCACACAGCTAGTAAGTGTCAAGTGTCTGAGACTGGATTTGAACTCAGTTCCTCCTGAATCCAGGACCGGTGCTTTATCTACTGCACCACCTAGCTGCCTGAGGTGATCTTTTAATAAGCACTAAATACCTGTTGTGTTAGGAGCCAGATATAGAAAGACAAAAATGGTAGTCTCTGCCTTCAGAGAGCTTATATCCTTTTAGATAGTTTAAGAGTAGTATAGGATTATCAATCAACTCATTTCCTTTCTCAGAGAAAGGAGGCTCAGTGATATACTGGGGAGTTCTTACCTTTGTCGTTTTCCATTGGCTCTTGCACCTCACTTTTATGGTCGCAGTGGGTATGAATGGTAATTACTAGCTTAATCCTCAGGTGCCTTGCTACAGCAGTACCTGATGTAGGTCAGGGACCAGAAATCATACACCTGTCTGGTGGTTATTTATTCCACTGTACACTAGAGGGCACTCAAGGGAAATACCAAACTGGTTTTTACAAGAGCTGGCTGCATTCATTCCCTGGGTCTATCCCTTTTCGAGACAGTTGTGCTCATTTTGCTGGGCTGGGGTTGGGATCTGTGTGAATTTATCTTTGGCTTAGCTTCACACACTGGAAAAGCTCCACCTCCTCTCCTTTATGCTATTTCCATGAAATATCAGGTCAGGATCATATCATATCAGAACAGGATAATAGCATCAATCATACAATAAGCATTTCACTTTATATAGTTATTTACTGATATCATAGGAGTAAAAGAAAAAGATTTATAACTCTAATGCTGGTTCAGCTTAGCAGCTCTTAAACCAGCCTACAGGTACTCCCCAAAACAAAGAATTCCAGGAGCACAACTTGAATGTCAAGGCAAAAGCATTTAATAAGCACCTGCTACTGCCAGACTGTGCTAAATCTTAAGGAAACAAAAAAAGGCAAAATAAACAAATGGACAAAAGTAGTCCTTAACCTTAAAGAGCTCACATTCTAATGGGGGGACGTAACCCACAAACAACTTTGTGTAGAAGACTGGAGTTCTCTCATTTGCTCTAGATAAATAACTCCTCCTGCCCCTCACACATGAATAGGGCATTGTCCTCCACCAGGGAGGAGAAGAGTCCCATATTGGCTTTGGAACTTGGGTTACATTCGAATGAACACGATGTATACAGGATAAATTGGAGATCATCTCAAAGGGAAGGTCCTGGCAATGAAAGGGAACTGGGGAAGCCTTCTTGCAGAAGGTGGGAATTAGCTGAGACTTGAAGCCAGGAGGACAGAGGTAGTGAGGGGATGGGCATTCTAAACGTTGTGGCCAACCAGTGAAAAGGCAGAGAGCTGAGAGATAGAAGGTGTTGATGTAAGAGCAGCAAACTATTCCCACTGGAGGCTAGGGAGCATCTCCCAGCTGCTCTTCTCTTCACACCTTCCAGCAAGGTCTATGTCTAATCAGTTGGGTTTGTGAATATGTGGGGCAGAGGGTGGGGTGTGGGGAGACTTTGATTCCTCCTTCATCTGCTCTTTCTAGCTTTTGCTGTGTGGCAACTGTTCTTGCCCTCGGCTTTTCTTGCACAGCCATCTCACCATCTGGGGAATTTATATGAACTCACTGCCTAACTATTGCCTTCCTAGTCATAGAGGCAAAGTCTTCCCTAGATCTGACTGTTCTACATGACTTATTTCAGTGTCTTTTTATAATCTCCCCTGGCAGCCAAAGCTTGATATATCCCTCCCCATATGTCTTCCCTTGATGGGTCTAGGTACATCCTACCAAGTAGGAAGGGAGGGGGATGGGATGAGGAGGGAAAGTACTACATTAACGATCAGAGGGCATTATGACTGATTCCTCCCAGAAAACCCTGGATATTTTCTAGGGACCTTGGGTTATTAGGTAACTACTAACTGTTGCATTAGTGTTGCTCAGTCCACAGTCGCAACACAGAAGGATTTTCACAAAGCATTGTGGTTTTCAGATGGCTACTTAAAGTCAGTGCAATAGGGAAAGGGAACAGAAAGGGGAAGGGGAAAGACTGTGCTATTCGACCCATACATTCCTCAGTCTCTACTCTCAGCTATGGTTTGCTGCCTGATCTTCCTGGCTTGGCGTTAGGAAGGACACAATAGCAGCTCTATCCATGGAGACGCAAAGCTACCTCTTCCTTAGTAAGACCTGGAGAAGTGAAGGATGAAGGTGAGCAGGTGGAGGAAGAGAAAGAGAGGCAGAAAAATCTGGAGGCCTGATGATTGCCTAAGAACCTTTCTTCATTGTCACCTAAGACAGGGCTTCTTAAACTTTTCCATTGGCAACCCCCTTTCACTCAAGAAATTTTTACATGACCCTGGGTATATGGGTATATAAAATGGGTATATATAACCTTTTCCTGTTGCCAAATTTTACACGACCTCCACATTATATGGGGTAACAACCCACGGTTTAAGAAGCTAGTGTGCCGTGATTCCTCGAGGCAAAGCATACTGGGCTATGATCAAAAAGAAATCGAAAGCTCCTGATTTGAACTGTTGCTTCAAAACCTTTCTGATTTACTGAGGCACTTTGGTCTTGTTTTGCAGTAGATCCAAAGAGAAAAAACGCGACTTGAGGAAAGGCAAGGATAGCAAGAAGAAGCCTTTTGCCAAGGAGGACAAGCTGTCAGAGAAGTCTGTGGCATCTAAGAGAACAAGAACACACGAACTATCTTCAGAATCTGCAGGGAGGAAGTTTATAGCAAAAACCACACAGAAAGGGGGCAAGAATAAATCCTCTAATAGGCTCAAGGTTAAAGAGTGCAAAAGTGACCCTTCCGAGAAGATATCTGGGGGTCATGAGTCAAAGAACTTAAAAGCTAGCCATCCAGAGAGCCATAAAAAAAGACCCCCTGAAATGCTTTCCTTTCTTACAGCCACTAAAAAGGAAGAAAAAGTCAAATCTTCGGCTCCACAAGTATCTGGATCTATAAAGAGGCCCTCCCAGAGCCTTAGCATGGAAAAATCCAAGATAGCCAAGCCTGAAAGAGATGAGACCCCCACACTGCCTTTTGAATACTATCTGAATTATGATCAAGTCTCTCATAAGAGGAAAATGAAGTTCTGTCTTAAAAGAGGACAGCATTGCTAGGCATGGGGTTATAAGAAGTGTAGCTCACCCCCTAAAAATGAGTCCTCCTCTGTCTCCCAGACTCTAGGCACAGCCCTATGTAAACCAAATGATCGGCCTGACATATCACTTAAAAGGGTAAGCTGTTGTCAGTCAGGAGTGAGTACTTGTATTAACCCTTCTTCTTACTAAATGGAACTTACTATTAATATCCATGTCTTTGCAATTTGACCTACTGGAGGCTGGAGAGTGTTGGTGGATGCGAGCCGGTAAAAAGGCATTCCCCTTAGTCGCCAAATGGGAGCTCTAATCTAGGATAATTTTTTTTTTAAAACTCCAGCCTGACCTAGTTCTGACTTGTTATCTAAAAAAATAAATAGTTTATGCTAATGTTAACTCAGGTGTTGGCTTTAGAGAAAAAATTGTTTATAATGTAGCACCATGTAGGGTGGAGGACAGTTCTGTGAGACATCTGTCCAAATGCAAATAATGTATCTTACTATAGATATTGTGGTCTAGGGAACAAAGAAAAAGGGTGTGGAATTGGGACATATTTAAGTCAGTTCTGCTATGCCTTGGCCACAGAGGGTCAGTATGACCTGCAGAGTTGGAACTCGGTGTCTTATTATCAGGAACAATTATTTCAGGGAAGTTGAGGTAGATGAGGCTACAAATGAAATACTGTATTCAAGTTATTGTAGAAGCATATCATTTCATTTTGGTTTTTTGGGGTTTTTTTTGGGGGGGTTGGGTTTTTTTTTTGCAGGGCATTGGGGGTTGTGACTTGCCCAGGCTTACACAGCTAGTAAGTTGTCTAGTGTTTGAGGCCAGATTTTAACTCAGGTCCTCCCGAATCCAGAGCCGGTGCTTTATCCACTTCACCACCTAGTTTCCCCAGAAGCATATCATTTTAAAGTTCCTCAATCTGCAAACTGTACAAAATAGTAACACAAATAATTATCTTGAATCATCATTGATCAGAAAGGAAGAGAGTCGGTATTCTTTCCCCAAATAATTCCTATAAAATCCTCAAATTGTAACTCATTTTCCCCTTTAACTATAAAAATTAAAGGGGTGAAGGTTAAGACCCAGTCAATATTCCCCATGTTTCTTTTTTTTTTTTTATTAAGGATTTATTAAGTACCTACTATATACCAAACTTAATACTAGGTACAGGAAAAACAAATAAAAATTGACATTCGCTGTCCTCAAGGTGTTTACATTCTACTTTTTTATCCCATGAGTAAATGAATTATGCTAATGTGAAGGGAAATATCTTTGACTAATGGATGTGAGGGAGAATGGGAAAGGAGTTGCTTAAAGCTTCAGCCTAACTTTTTTGACATCTCTACCAATAGTTAAAGCCAGGAAGTAGAGTACATTAAATTTATATTATTTATTGATATTAGAAATTGTTATGGAAGGTATAAGTAATTTCTTAACCAGCATGACCAACACCTGTATAATATGAGGCCTTCACACGTGTTTGTGGTGGCAAGCTAGGTCTGACTCCTCTCCTAGGAAGCTTGTTCATGGGACTAGTTCTCTCCATGGGGTCCATCTTAGTCTTCCATCCTCCTCCAACCTATATCCTTCCTTAAAATGAATGGAACTGATCTGATTTTGCTAGAAGGTAATCAGTTTGCTGTCTAATTTGAGAAATTTTGTGGTTGTTAAGTTATCAGGATAATTCACCTCTGTAGCTATCTGCCTGTTCTTATCCCCATCGTGGCCTTTGAAAGGAATAAATACAATTTACAAAATCCTCCTTTACCTTCCCTTCTCTTTTCTCCATCTGCTGCAACACACAGTTTTCACTGTTAAGCATAAGAGTATGTTCTTTCTCTCTCTTTTTTTTTTTTTGTGGGGCAGTGAGAGTTAAGTGACTTTCCCAGGGTCACACAGCTAGTAAGTGTCAAGTGTCTAAGACCAAATTTGAACTCAGGTCCTTCTGAATCCAGGGCCAGTGCTTTATCCACTGCGCCACCTAGCTGCCCCCAAGGGTATGTTCTTAATTTTTGTCCTCAAGTCTCCCATCTAGTAGGTCACAAGAAAATCAGAAACGTACAAATTTGTCAAACGATGAGACCATGATAATTCTTGATGCACAGTTATATTAGGTGATGCCTGTCATGTGTACATTCGAGGTTGTACACAGGAAAACTAGAATGTGCATGCGTAAGGCTCTAATACATCACCTTGAAGACTGTTATGAATCATATAGCTTGAAGAAGAAAATGGTTCTGTGGTCTGTTATCCTTTCCCCTTTTTCATGTATTTGGAACAAAAAAACCTTTCCAGTTTTGAGTAAAAAATCCCAAAAACCCAGAGTATAATTACCAGCCCTTATCAGAACCAGAGAATACATTAATCAGAACACCAAATTGTTTTCTTAGGCCATAACTCTCAGATAAGAGATTTTTTAAAAACTTACTATGTTATGAGAAGCGGCATGGCACAGTAGATAGAGAGCTGGCCTTGAAGTCAGCCTTGGTTTCATGTTCTGCCTCTGACATATACTGGTTTTGTAATCCTGGGAGAAAGTCACTATGATCGCCTGATAACTCTCAAAGACAACAGTGTAGAATACATCTATATTGGTGGGAGTTTTATTTGGGAATTCATCCCAATGAAATCATCTCTTCCCCACATGTCCCTCCAAAATAGGACTATGTTGGCATTAGATTATCTTAAATATTACCAAACACTTGGTTATGTGAGAAAATAATTATTAATAATGGATTTGGGGGAGACCCAGTGACCCCACCCCCACTCAGGAACTCTGGCTGGTTTCTCAGAGCTAGCCCAAAGGTGCATTAGAGATCAGAGTAGGGGGTGGCTAGGTGGCGCAGTGGATAAAGCACCGGCCCTGGATTCAGGAGTACCTGAGTTCAAATCCGGCCTCAGACACTTGACACTAGCTGTGTGACCCTGGGCAAGTCACTTAACCCCCATTGCCCCGCACAAAAAAAAAAAAAAAAGAGATCAGACTAACTCAGTAGAGATTAAGACCACACCTACCTGAAAGCCTTTTTGCTCAGAGGGTCTGTTTTTCATTCAACCCTGAGGTCAGCAAGGTAAAGCTTATTTTGTTATTGACCACCCCGTAGGTCACATAAACCAATAGAATTGAATAATGCTAGCCAATTAGCTTTGAGCAGTGTGTAAGAGCAGCCTCTCATCTGGTCTGAAAGACGCTTGCTGGCTCTTGTGCCTGGGACCCAGGGTAAATCCGCCACGTGTTTCCTCTCTCCTCTCTCCTCTCTCCTCTCTCCTCTCTCCTCTCTCCTCTCTCCTCTCTCTCCTCTCCTCTCTCTCCTCTCCTCTCTCTCCTCTCTCCTCTCTCCCCTCTCTCCCCTCTCTCTCCTCTCTCCTCTCTCTCCTCTCTCCTCTCTCCTCTCTCCCCTCTCCCCTCTCCCCTCTCCCCTCTCCCCTCTCCCCTCTCCCCTCTCCCCTCTCCCCTCTCCCCTCTCCCCTCTCCCCTCTCCCCTCTCCCCTCTCCCCTCTCCCCTCTCCCCTCTCCCCTCTCCCCTCTCCCCTCTCCCCTCTCCCCTCTCCCCTCTCCCTCTCCCCTCTCCCCTCTCCCCTCTCCCCTCTCCCCTCTCCCCTCTCCCCTCTCCCCTCTCCCCTCTCCCCTCTCCCCTCTCCCCTCTCCCCTCTCCCCTCTCCCCTCTCCCCTCTCCCCTCTCCCCTCTCCCCTCTCCCCTCTCCCCTCTCCCCTCTCCCCTCTCCCCTCTCCCCTCTCCCCTCTCCCCTCTCCCCTCTCCCCTCTCTCCTCTCTCCTCTCCCCTCTCCCCTCTCCCCTCTCCCCTCTCTCCTCTCTCCTCTCTCTCGTGCTGGGGGTTTTCGGCTTGCAGTCAACTCAACAAACATTTATTTTATTTTTCCAGTTACATGTAAGGGTAGTTTTCAACATCCATTTTCATAAGATTTAGAATTCCAAATTTTTCTCCCTCCCTTTCCTCCACCCTCCACAAGACAGCAACCAATCTGGTATAGGTTATATATGTTCAATCCATAAGTGCTCTTTTTATCAGTTCTTTCTATGGGAGTGGATAGTATGCTTCATCATTAGTCCCTTGGGATTGTCTTGGATCATTGTATTGCTGAGAGTAGTTAAATCATTCAAAATTGCTCATCGAACAATACTACTGTCACTATGTACAATATCCTCCTAGTTCTGCTCATTTCACTATACATCAGTTTGTATGAGTCTTTCCAGGTTTTTCTGGGATCATCCCGTTTGTCATTTCCTATAGCACAATACCATTCCACTACAATCATATATCACCACAGCTTCTTCAATCATTCCTCAATTGATGGACATTCCCTTGATTCCCAATTCTTAGACACCACAAAGAGTTGCTATAAATATTTTTTGTATAATTTTTCCCCCTTTTCTCTTTTTCACAATTACTATTAACTGTTTCCCTTCATCCTATTCCCTTCCCCATGATATTTACTCTATTATCTATCTTCTTTCACCCTATCCCTCTTCAAAAAGGATTTGCTTTTGTCTGTCCCCTCCCTTCTTTTGCCCTTCTCTTTATCCCCTTCCCCTTCTATTTTCCTGCACAGTTAGATAGATTACTCCACCCAATTGAGTGTGTATATGCCAATTCTGATGAGATTTAGGTCTTTGAGCCAATTCTGATGAGTGTTAGGCTCATTTACTGCCTAGATTAAATAGATTATTCCACTAAATTGTGTGTGTGTGTTAATCCCTCCTTGAGCTAACTCTAATGAGATTAAGGTCTTTGAGCCTATTCTGATGAGTGTAAAGTTCATTTACTGCCCTGCTCCTCCCCCATCTCTTCCTCCACTCCATAAACCCTTTCCTGTTTCTTTCATGTGGGATTTCACCCTATGCTAACTAATCTCTGCCCTTCCCCCTCCCCCAATGCATCCTCACACAGGGCACCAAATGATGTGGGATGGAATTTGGGGTCAAATTGATTGTGAGTCATCCCAAAAGAATTACAAGACTCAGTGATTCAGTTTCCCAAGTTTTATTGCAATACTGTGGGTGACCACAGGGAGAGAACCAGAATATTGGAAAGGTATTTCTTGAATAGTAAAAGAAAAGACAGTTATATTTATAGTGTAGATAAATTGATTATCAATCTCATTATAATAATCTCCACCTTGGGGTGTTACAAGGGAGGGCTTATCCTAATTTGGAGTTTCTGGGGTCCTAAGCCAACCCCCAAAGCAGGTACCTTTTTTAGTAGAGGTGTGTTTTTGGGATTTACACATCATAAGGTAAAACTGGGGGCAAATTTGGCCTTTTCTGCATGTCTCCTGATTCCCATGGCTAGTTTCAAAATATAATCATTTTTCTTGAGAATTTCTATAGCCTTGTCATTTCCTTTATTGTTATTTGACCTGACCCGTTTTTATGGGTATGATCACTGTGGGTACGAGAACCTGGTAAGTTATCCATTAACTGGGGTGTAATTCCCTTTGTAGAGCTAATATCTGAATTAAAGCTTGGACCTTGGATTTTTCTATTAACCCCTTTTTGCCTCCTACATCAGTCTCACCCCTCAATTTTACCCTAAAGATGTCATCATAGAGCAGCTAGGTGACACAGTGGACCCTGGACACAGGGGGACCCCAGCTAAAACCTGGCCTCAGACACAAGACAATCACCCACTGTACGACCCCAGGTATGTCCCCCAACTCCAATTTTTTATGGTTTTCTAGAGTCATATTTGAAAGTCAAATTTTCCATTCAGTTCAGGTCTTTTCATCATGTATACCTGAAAGTCCTCTTTTTCGTTGCAGCGGTCAACTCTTTACTTACATTTAATATGATTTAATAAATGCTTAATGCCAAAAATTGGTGCAATAGTCATTAATTTATAAGTAGCAATATATCAGAAACCCCACCTAAGTTCCCCAATAACTTAGAACAGAGACAGACTTCCCCCCAATATTTCAAACAACACAGTTATTGTAATAGAATTACTTTGGATGTGTTTAGGTAAAGACTCCTTCCTTCACTAGAAGAACTCATTAAAGTTCCTTGCCAGTCCATCTATCTCTGATAAAGCTGAAATTTCAAGACTGGTGGGGAAAAGGAGCTATTTCTTATAATAAAAGCTACAATTTATGTCAGTGCTGGTTTTGTAAGTATAACTGACTGCATTTTTACTTATGGCTAAAAGGATTTTTAGGCTGTTAATAATATGTCCATTACACAAATAAATGTGGGAAAAGGAAATGTTTATTTTTCACTGTTAGATGAATGTTCAAAGGCATGATTTGATCTATCAAGTAATCTGTGATCCCCTGGGTATAGATACTCCACTCAACCAATACATATCTCAGTTCATTCATGCTTTATTCATCTTATATAATTTTTCATCCATGTTCTTTCATCATAGATGATTCTCTCTCTTTTTTTTTTTATTTAGTGAGGCAGTTGGGGTTAAGTGACTTGCCCAGGGTCACACAGCTAGTAAGTGTTAAGTGTCTGAGGCCGGATTTGAACTCTGTTACTCCTGAATCCAGGGCCAGTGCTTTATCCACTGTGCCACCTAGCTGCCCCCATCATAGATGATTGATCCAATGACCCAGAGGACTTCCTGAAAATCTTTAAAAATTTCCTAGATGCAATTATAATACTCAGATTGTTTACTTATTAATTCTTTTTTTAATTAATTTTTTCAATAAAAAAATCTGACTCTTTTCCCTCCCATGTTATACCCCCTCCAATTAAGAAAGAACCCTTATAAACACGTATCATCAAACAAAACATTCCTTCATTAGCCACATTAAAAAAAATCAATCTCTTTATCAAAAGGTGGGTGTAGCATGTTTTATCATGAATTTTCTGGAATCATGGTTGGTTATTACAGTGATCAAGTTCCTAAGTCTTTTAAAGGTATTTGTCTTTACAACATTGTTGTCACTATATAAATTGTTCTGGTTCTGCTTACATCATTCTGAATCAGTTCCTACAAGTTTTCATAACGTTCTCTTTAACTGTCTCCTTCGTCATGTGTTATATAGCACAATGGTATTTCATCATTTTAATATAACATAATTTATTTAGCAATTCCCAAATTGCTTGGCACACCCTCAATTTCTGATTCTTTGTCACCACAAAAGAGCTGCTATAAATATTTTTGTAAATCCTTAGAATTTATTCTGTTTAGGATTATTCCCTTCTTTAATTTGCTCTTCTCCTATTGATTCTCCTTCTCTCCTTTTCTATTTCTCTTTTGCATGAAATGTATTTCTGTAGCTATCTCTGAGTTTGTGTATGTATTTTCTTCTTTGACTAGTTCACATGAGTGAGGTTCAAGTGTTACTTGCTCCCCTTACCCCTTCCTATTTGTTTAGATTTCTATTCTACTTATGTATTCCAATTATGAGATAATTTTAACCATTCCTTCCTTTCCCCAGTGTATTCTTATCTATTTTTTCCTATGGTGTTCTCATTTTATTTATAAAAACATTTTAAACTCCTTCTTAAAACTTCTCATCTCTTCTAGGAATGCTTATTGGATTTGTGTCCAAGCTATGCTTTTATTTTAGGCTTTCCTTGTAGCTATTTTAGATTTATTTTCTTCTTCTGGGTTTGTTGTGTCTTGGACATCCTTGTTGTCATAATAGATTTTCATGATGGGATTCTTTTTATGTTTGCTTATTCTTCCAGCCTACTTACTTTCTGACTTTGGACATTATATTCAGACTGGTCTCTGTGCACTTCTGGAGGAATGTCTGAGTTGGTCCTGCCACTTCTTTCATTGGGCATTGAGTGTTGTATTGTAGGATGTCAGGTTCTGGGGACCTTCAAGCTTTCAGTAACATGATTCAGGGTAAAGTACTGTCTGCCCTGCTGGTCTGAGCTCTACAAATTCCCAGCGTGGGTTTGGATCTGAAGACCACACTTGTGGACTTGGCCCACTTGATGTTTCAGTAGTCTGCTGGTTCAGAGTGACAGAACTTCAGATTTCCCTTTAGTCTGGGATTCCTGCTTTGGTTATTCCATTGCAGGTTTCCTGCTGGACTAGAGATTGGAACTGAGACCCTGATCTACACCTGGACTCAGAACCACAAGGCTCCTGCTTGCTTCTGAATCGACTTCTTGCTCAGCCTGGGCCCTGTGACCACTCCCCTCACCCCTGGATTGGCACCCCGAAACACAGGTCCCCTCTTCATTCGGCTCTGGATCTGTGTCTTAAGATTGTACAAGGCATGACAGAGCCACCAGTTGCTATCTATTCTGTGCTCTATACAAGATTGGATTCCTCTTTGCTATATTTAGAATCTCTTCTTACCTAGGTGCATAGCTTCTTCCCTGCTCATTCCTGAATAGATTCTCCATCCTCTCCTCCCCCCATCCCTAGTGTCTTCAGACCTCGCTGTTTTTCTGCCTATGCTGACATGAGCTGGAAAAAAAGGTGACTATCATTTTTTTTCTTTAATTTTCTGATCAGGACCCAGTCTAGTGAGTTTTCTAGATCTGTTTGGATTGGGGCAGGGGGAGAGATGGGGGTGGGGGGGGGGAATTGATCTCATCAGTACTTCTTCCTGCTACTATTCCATCATGGCTCCACCTCCTACTTATTAGTTCTTGGTACAAGACTAACCCATTGCCTTTTCTGGTATTACATGTTTTGGATTGATATCTCTTATGCCCTTTCTCCCAAGTTCTAATTAATCATACCTCACAGTGGTCATTTGTATTTGTTTTGTTTTTTGGTTTTTTTGCAGGCAATGGGGATTAAATGACTTGCCCAGGGTCACACAGCTAGTAAGTGTCAAGTGTCTGAGGCCGGATTTGAACTCAGGTACTCCTGAATCCAGGGCCAGTGCTTTAACCACATCTAGCTGCCCCACAGTAGTCATTTGTAATCATGATTCTTCAGAAATATTGGTTCTTTAAAATTATGAAGCCTATAGCATCACTAGAAGAACATTTATTGTTTAAAAGATGGGTTTTGGGGGCAGCTAGGTGGCACAGTGGATAAAGCACCAGCCCTGGATTCAGAAGGACCTGAGTTCAAATATGACCTCAGACACTTGACTCTTACTAGCTGTGTGACCCTGGGCAAGTCACTTAACCCTTATTGCCCTACAAAAAGAAAATAAAAACAAGAAAAAAAGATGGATTTTGACAATTTGGGCTCATTAAAAGTGCTATTCAACTTTCCATATGTCATATGCTTGCCTTTTTCTTACTATACATGTTTGGGCCCAGTTCCTATTCCTTCTGCTATGCCAAAAACATTGACTTAGCCATTCAGTACACATATATGAAGACAGAAAAGGGAAACTTCTTCAGTATCCTTGCCAAAAAAACAATCTCATGGACATCATTGGTGTGCTGTTGTCCATGGGGTCACAAAGAATTGAACACAACTGAATGGCAGAACATTCACATATATGTGAACAACACATATAATTCAATGGACTGCCCATTCTATGATCCCATATATTCAGAGCCAGGAGGGTCCTTGGAGGCCACTGATGCCAACCCCTTCATTAAAAATTAATAAACTGAGACCCAGAAAGGTTAAATGACTTGTCCATAGTCACACAGGTGGCAAGTGTCAGAAGCAAGATTTAACCCAGGGCTTTCAACTCCAACTCTGACACTTTATGTGCTGTGCCATATAGCCTCTAGGTATAATTTGATGAATACACATTTTTAAATCAACTTGTTTTTCTGTACAAATTATTAAACCAATCTCTTGAGTGACCATAGATAGATTTAACTGAAGAGACCCTCTAATATTCTTGGACATGGGAAAATTAGCATAGGGTCGTCCACAAACAGGAGCAACAAAAATTTTGCAATCTACAGAAAAATTTTCTTTCCTCTCCCTCCCCTCTCCGCAACTATTAAATAAAAAGCAACAAGCAGTGAGATTCTGTATTCAATGGATTTTGGTTGACTGCATGACTTTGAAGCTGTGATCTTCTATAGTAAATAGTTTATACAAGTTAACTATTCCAGTTGCTATTTTTCTATAAAAGGTACCCTTAATACATATATAGATGGTTCTCACAAAGATTTTATGCTTATAAGAAAAACATATCAATAATTAGATATTTTTGGTTGCCTTTTGGGAGATGGTAAGGCGAGGTCCCCAATAGAGTGAATAATGAATTCCCTGAAATATTTGCATGTATTTGAATTCACAGAATTTAAAATTATAATTATATAAAGCATGTCAAGTGGCTCTATTCTAGTAGAAATATGCAGAGTGAATTTAAATAATGCAACCAGTAAGGGGATTTTTTCTTTGCAGTGATTGAGATCAGGCTTTATGAATATCCAAGGGGAAGCTGAGTCCAAAGATGGCAACAAGTGGAACATCCAGGAAGAAAGTTATGGTGGAATTCAGGGACTTCCAGGCAACTTCTGTTTGTGATTGTCTTGGGCACTGATTGCTATACTGTTACTCCATCCAAAGATCATCATAAGATTTCTCTTCAGAGCAAATGGGACATGGGGTTAATACTGTAGAATGCTCAGGACAACTACACATGACTGTAGCTTCAAGCAACCAGTGGATCTAAAGGGAAAGATGACAGAGCATTACAGGGCACATTTATTCTATTCTCTATCTCCTTTCACCCCGTCCCTTCTCAAAAGTGTTTTGCTTCTGACTATCCCTTTCCCCAGTCTGCCATCCCTTCAATCATGCCCCGCCCTTAAGCCCTTCTATCACCACCCCCTCTTAATCCCTTCTCCTCCTACTTTCCCACAGGGCAAGACAGATTTCTATTCCCAACTGAGTGTGTATGTTATTCCCTCTTTGAGTCAATTCTGAGGAGAGTAAGGTTCCCTTACTCCCCAGCACCTCCTTTATCTTCCCCTGCCTTTAAAAGCTTTTTCTTGTCTCTTTTATGAGATAATTTACCCCATTCTACCTCTCCCTTTCCCTTTCTCTAGTGTACTCCTCTCACCCCTTAATTTTATTTTTTAGATATCCCTTCATATTCAACTCACACTTGTGTCTTCTGTCTATATATACTCTTTTCAACTGTCCTAATAATGAGAGAGTTCTTATGAGTTATGACTATCATCAACAGTCTTAACCTTATTAGGTTATCCCTTATAATTTCCCTTTCCTATTTACCTTTTTATGATTCTCTTGAGTCTTGCATTTGAAAGTAAAATTTTCTATTCAGCTCTGGTCTTTTCATCAAGAATGGCAGAAAAGTCCTCTCATTGAATGACCATATTTTCCCCTGAAGGATTATACTCAGTTTTGCTAGATAAATGATTCTTGGTTGTAACCCCAGCTCCTTTGCCTCTAATCCTTTAATGTAGAAGCTGCTAAATCTTACATTATCCTGACTGTGGCTCCACAATATGAATTGTTTCTTTCTGTCTGCTTACAATATTTTCTACTTGACCTAGGAGCTCTGGAATTTGGCTATAATATTCCTGGGAGTTTTCAATTGGCAATCTCTTTCAGAAGGTGATCAGTGGATTCTTTCAATCTTGGTTTTACCCTCTGGTTCTAGAATATTGTGGAAGTTTTCCTTGATAATTTCTTGAAAGATGATGTCTAGGCTCTTTTTTATGATCATGGCTTTCAGGTAGTGCAATTATTTTAAAATTATCTCTCCTGGATCTATTTTCCAAATTATTTTTCCAATGAGATATTTCACATTGTCTTCTAATTTTTCCATTCTTTTGGTTTTGTTTGTTTTTTGATTTCTTATAGTCATTAGCTTCCATTTGCTCATTTATAATTTTTAAGGAAATATTTTCTTTAGTGAGTTTTTGTATCTCCTTTTCTATTTGGCCAATTCTAATTTTTAAAGAGTTTTTTCTTCAGTGAATTTTTGTGGCTCCTTTATCAAGCTATTGATTCTTTTTTCATTATTTTCTTGCATCACTAATTTATCTTCTAATTTTTTCCTCTGCCTTTCTTACTTGATTTTCGTTTTTCGTTTTTTTTTTCTTTTCTTTTCTTTTCTTTTCTTTTCTTTTCTTTTCCCAGGACAATGGGGGTTAAGTGACTTTCCCAGGGTCACACAGCTAGTAAGTGTCAAGTGTCTGAAGCCAGATTTGAACTCAGGTCCTCCTGAATCCAGGGCTGGTGCTTTATCCACTGCGCCACCTAGCTGCCCCCTTACTTGATTTTCAAAATCCTTTTTGAGCTTTTCCATGGTCTGGGACCAATTCATATTCTTCTTGGAGGTTTTGGATGTAGGAGTTTTGACCTTATCTTCTTCTTGAGGGAGTTTTCATCTTCCTTGTCACCATTGTAACTTTCTGTGGTCAGATTTTTTTTTTCTGTTGTTTGTTCATTTTCTCAACCTATTTCTTGACTTCTAACTTTTTGTTAAAGTGGGACTCTCCTTCCAGGGGTGGAGGGTTCTCTATCCCGAGCTTCAGGGGTTTTGTGTATCTGTTTCCAGAAATACTTTTAGGGACCTGTAAATTTTCAGTTTTTCTAAGGTGGTATGATCTAAGGAAAAGTGTGTTTACTCCTCTCCTGGCCTGTGCCAGGAACATAAGCACTCTTCTCTGCCCTGGAACTGTGAGGAGGGTCTTCACTCCATTACAGCTACAACTCTGGTGTGGTAGTATTCCTCCTCACCCTGGGCTTCTCTGCCCTGCCCAAGACTGGAACCAAGTCTGCACAAAGCAATGGAATCCTGCCTCAATGCTAGCAAGGAGACCCCTGTAATCTTCTGGCCAGTTGTTTGACCCCCTTACTCTCTGTGGGTTGAGACCTCCAGAAGCAGCTGCTGCCACTGCTGCTGATTCACTGGCTCCCAAGGCCTGCTCCTGATTATCCGGGGCTGGGTCTGCAGTGGCACAGCCTCTATTGGACTGTGTTTCATTCTCACCCAGGTATGATGGACCTTTCCTGGTGACCTTCTAGGTTGTCCTTGGCTGGAAAATCATTTCACCCTGTCCTTTTGTGAGTTCTGCTGCCCCAGGAATTATTTTATGGCATTATTTAAAGATATTTGGAAGGGTTTTGGGGAGAGCTCAGGTGACTCACGGCCTTTCCTCCACCAACTTGGCTCTGCCCACTGAGAGGGATTTTTTTTAAGGATGGTGGATGTGGATGTATTTGTAAGGAGCAAGAAAGCAGCCAGGAGACAAGGGGAAACTGAGGATTAGGTAGAGATTGGGGGTGGAAAGTTGGGTAATCTATTGGAGAAGATGGGATAGAATGAGATCACTCGTGCATGTAGAGGGATTAGGCTTGGCAAGGAAAAAAGCCATCTCTTTATGGGAGACAGGCAAAAGAGATGATAGCAGGATAAGGCATTTCAGTGATGTTAAATAAGGAGGAGTTGGGAGGAGAGAGCTCTCTGTGAATGCCCTTAATTTTTTTTTACTGAAGTATGAAGCAAGGCACTCAGCTAGGATGGTTGGGAAAGGGGTACCTTGAGGGGTCTGAGGAATGAGAAGGTTTATAAAAGTCATTGTGGTGATTGGGATGGTGAAAGTGTTGGGGAACTGTCAGTGATGATCATTGAGATTATTAAACTCAAATTTGTAGTGGATTCAGTCAGCACAGCTTCATGTTTGTTTCTTGTTTCATTCAATAGTATGATAATAGGAGCAAAGGTAGTAGATGGAAGGTGAAAGCTCAGGTCAGGTCTTGTCGAGGCATGAATGGTGATAGATAAGGCAGAAAAGGAATTAAGTTTAGAGGATGGTGTGGAGTTGAACTGGTTCGCCAATGAATCAAAATGGAGAATAGAGGAGTGTAACAAGTTTAGAGGTAATGACCTGGGAATGAACTGAAAGGTGGAGAAATTGGAAATCTTGAGGAGAACAAAGAGCAGGATTAGGTGCCATAAGACAAAGCAAAAGTTGTAATGATGGAATATTATGATCGTGTACTCAAAGTACATGAACACAGTAGTAGAAAACTTGTAAGTGAATGATGATGGTAGAGGGAGAGTCTGGAAGTAGCCATGGGGAGTAGAGTCTGACTCACTGTTTCTTTTTCTTTTGGTTGCAATGAAACTCCCTTTAATCATGTTTTTGAGGAGAACTCATGAGGTTTCCTTCAATTTAGCTACATATCCTTTGCTTGTGGGCATTTGCTGTAAATTAAACCAAAAGAGGGTGCTATTGTGATAATTCATGGTGGCATGAACCCTGGTTTCTTAGAAGCCATATCCCTGGAGTGCAAACTCACACAGGTTCTACTATACTAAAATATTTCAAATATGGTCTCAGCAAGACTGTTTTCCAAGGACAAGCTTCTGTAAGTGAAGACTCATTAGCAGTTGACTAGCTACATAATGATGCATTCATTGGCCATGGCAACCTCTGGAACAAAGAAAAGTACAAAAGAGCTCTCAGTTCTGTGTCCTTCTATAACTGCTGTGATGGTGGTAAACTGACACAAAGAGGTATAGAGGATGTTGAGTTTTTAGACTGTCTCTAAACTTTAGCTTAGCTAATGATCTAAATGTGAGACCCATGACCATTGAGTAGGCCTACTACAAGAGGAAGGAAGTCATTCTGATTGACATTCTTACTAAAATGAAACCAAAAAACAGAAGGAAGTTGAAACTAAATGAAGACAGCTCATGGGCTTTGAGGCAAATAAAAAGAGTTGGTGAATTTTGTTTTATCATTTGTCCAAAAGCAACAGGAAGCATCATTTCATGGAATATTTGGTAATCTTTTACTACAGGGCTTATGATGAGTATTTGCAAAAGGACTACCATAAAAACATTTGACACTTATACACCAACATCTGTTTCAGAGGATTAAGAGAGAGATTCTTTGAAGTACTTGATAAGACCCTCCAAATTAAATCAATGCATATTTTGATGCTCAATACCTTTTACGAGAAAGAAAATAGACAAGAATAGTAGGAAAATATGGGTAAGCCAGAGACTTAGACCAGGGCTCCTTAAACTTGTTCTACTCATGACCCCTTTTCACCTGAGAAATTTTTATGCAACTCTGGATATATAGGCATATAAAATAGGTATACAAATCAAACATTTCCCGCCATATGTGACCCCATATGGCATTGCAACCCATGGTTTAAGAAGCTTTGATTTAGACTATTCAGAAGATACATATATATGTATATGTATATATATTAAATATATGTGTATATTTGCACAAATATGAGTATACATGTATATATGCATATAAATATGTATGTATATGTGTATATATACACATATATAATATACATGTATATTATACATAAATGTGTATATACCTTCTTTGAGAAAAGAATTGTTAAGTATTAGAGATAAAACACACAATACACAAAGGGGTGAAACATCAAACAATATACAAAGTGAAGTTGATTGTAGTTTATCAGGGAGGAAAGGACTCATTACTGTTATAAGAGTTATTTTTCTATTGGCTTTTTGTGTATATAGTCAGACTCATTAGATCCAAGATCAAAATTAATACACTACAAAAAAGAATAAAAACGAGAAAGATAGATTATACAGAGTAAGACAACACTCTCTCTCTCTTGACCTATAAATAAGGTGTTGACGACCAAAAAAAGATCTATGGTTGGAGAGGATATAGACCTACTTTCAGTTCATCACTTTCTGTACTGTGCATAGGTAGTACACACACATACATATACATACATATATGTATGTATATGCTTATATACACAGTATATATTTATGTGATTATATATTCTGTTAGAACAAATATCCAAATTAATACTTAGCCATTTATAACAATTTCATACAGAAGTTATAAGTATAAATTAATTGTCATAACAAGGAAAACCAAGAAATGCTTTAGTTACCAAACATTTGACTTATCTGTTAAGTGGAGAGAGAGAGCAGCCCAGGGACAGCACCAGTTTAGAATGTACGCTTGTGTAATATCCTATAGAAAAGATAGTGGAAGATTATGAATAGTGCTCTCATAAAAGAGAGAAACAGTAGATGGAAAAAAAAAATTAAAGAGACTTCATGAGCAACTCAACTAACCAAAGTCATCACAAGTGTGTTTAAAGATGATGCTGGGGGCAGCTAGGTGGCGCAGTGGATAGAGCACTGGCCCTGGAGTCAGGAGTACCTGAGTTTAAATCCGGCCTCAGACACTTAACACTTACTAGCTGTGTGACCCTGGGCAAGTCATTTAACCCCAATTGCCTTACAATAAAAAAAATTTAAAAAAAATAATTAAAGATGATGCTGGGGGCGGCTAGGTGGCACAGTGGATAAAGCACCGGCCCTGGATTCAGGAGTACCTGAGTTCAAATCCGGCATCAGACACTTGACACTTACTAACTGTGTGACCCTGGGCAAGTCACTTAACCCCGATTGCCCCACAAATAAATAAACAAATAAAGATGATGCTGGAAGTGAGGAAAAGCAAGCAGAAGAAATATAAAAAACATCTGCAAAGATTTTTATATTATTTCTGCCATTAAGATAATTGGAGGGGCAGCTAGATGGCGCAGTGGTTAAAGCACCGGCCCTGGATTCAGGAGTACCTGAGTTCAAATCCGGCCTCAGACACTTGACACTTACTAGCTGTGTGACCGTGGGCAAGTCACTTAACCCCCATTGCCTAAAAAAAAAAAAAGATAATTGGAGCCTGGGGACTGCTAGATGGAGCAGTGGATAAAGCACTAGACCTGGATTTAGGAGGACCTGAGTTCAAATCCGTCCTCAGACACTTGACACTAGCTGTGTGACCCTGGGCAAGTTACTTAACCCTCATTGCCCTGCCCAAAAAAAAAAAAAAAAAAAAGGAAAAAAATAATTGGAGCCACCATACCTGAACTCTAACTTTATAGTCTTAGTTCAGCTTATAAAAGAGATAACCCAAATGACCCAAACAAGGAGAAGAAAAACAGGTAGTAATTTAGACCAGAGGTGTCAAACATACAGTGCACAATACTCTGAGTACCGCTGAACCAGATTCAAATGTAATTGGGAAATATTAAACAAAAATATACATTAAAACATGGACTATGTTTGTTTGTTTGGTTTTTTTGCAGGGCAATGAGGGTTAAGTGAGTTGCCCAGGGTCACACAGCTAGTAAGTGTCAAGTGTCTGAGGCTGGATTTGAACTCAGGTCCTCCTGAATCCAAGGCCAGTGCTTTATCAACTTTGCCACCTAGCTGCCCCCATGGATAATGTTTATATGCAGTTTTCTAAGTCATTATGTAGGATATAGAGTTCCCTATGTCTGATTCAGAGGTCACCATTTCTATTTGAGTTTGATACCATCAATTTGCACCAAGTGTCTAGAGAGGAGATCTAGGCTGGAAGCAACATTTGTTAGGAAGTTAAGGGATTGATTCACATGGTGTCTGAAGGAAGGGAAAATGCCAAAAGCATGGGAAAAAATTATCTGATCCTATTCATACAAAAAATGAGTAAGAGAACATCTACTACTGATCTACTACTACTTTCCCACCTACATAAACTTTTTTTTAAGATTACCATAAATATGAATTGATCCACATCTTTGATGCGTATTAGTAGGGAGTAGGCAAGAATTATATTAGGCCACATCTGTACCACTATACCATTGACTGAAAGATATAGTGAATGTAAGAATCTAATGTGCTTATTGTTAATCATGGCGGGTGAGGAGGGGAAAGGACCATTTTTGATTCAGTAGAGCAAAATAGCACCTTAAAGGCTTTCTTCCAGCAAGATGTCTGCTATAGAGCTTCCATAATTAAGCAAGATCCCTTGCATTGAAAGATAATATGGGGAACATTAGTCTATAAACCTTTGGTTGTTAATATCATGCAAGTATAAAATAGGGGGAGGTGTATGCTCAGCAAAGCTCTCTGCAATTGTTATGGAGGATATCTAGGACAGAATCCAAGGTGGAGAGGTTCCTAAGAGTTTGAGTTATTTTATCTCAGAGTTGCCAAACCCTAATTGGAAAGTATTTTTAAAAAATAAATAAAATACAATAGAAAAGAGATCATGTTAATACACAGTCTTCGAAGTCAATATATAGCCTTCACTGGTCCTTACGAGTTTAGTGGCTCTGTTTCTTTTTGAATTTGACAGTAGTAGGCTTAACCCTCCTATTTGCAGATGACATTATGCTGGTGGTGTTAAGCACCCTGTACAACATCCAATACAGCTCAAGAGTTTGACCTATTTACTTAGGAACAATTAAGAGAATGGAGGGTTACTTTTGTCTCTATTTTATTATAGCATTGAGGTTAGGTGGACAACTTACAGAGCTCCTCTGTCACTCCATATATATATAGGAAAACAATGAAAGTTTTAGAGCAGAGGAACAATGGAATTAGATGTCTTTTTTAAGAAGGCTGCGTGAAGTGTCAGGTAACTAGGGGAGAAATCGGAGGCAAGGAAATAAGCATCAGTAATCTAAGCGAGAGACAATGAGGACTTGAACTAGGAGTGTGTTAGTGTGAATAGAGGAAGAGGGATGGATATAAGAGATACTACAAAGGTGACATAGCACAGTGCTGCATTTGGAATCAGGAAGACCTGACTTTGAATTCTTTCTCAGTTGCTTCCTAGTTGTCTGATCCTGGCAAATTGCTTAACCTCCCGGGGGCAGCTAGGTGGCACAGTGGATAAAGCACCACCCTTGGATTCAGGAGGACCTGAGTTCAAATCCAGTCTCAGACACTTGACACTAGCTGTGTGACCCTGGGCAAGTCACTTAACCCCCATTGCCCTGAAAAAAAAAATTGCTTAACCTCTCAGCCTTGGTTTTCTCATCAGTAAAATGAAGATTATAGTACCTTTCTCACAGGATTGTTGTGAGAATCAAATGAAGTAATGTATAGATAATTCTTTGCAAACCTTACACTACTACATAAATGTTGTTCTATTTGGGATTTCCTTGGCAAAGATAGTGGAGTGGTTTGCCATTTTCTTCTCCAGCTTATTTGACAGATAAGGAAAATGAGGCAAAAAAAAGTGACTTGCCCAGGGTCACATAGCTAGTAAGTACCTGAGGTCAGATTTGAACTCAGGTCTTTCTGACTCCAGGCCCAGCCCTCTATCAGTGTCCCACCTAGCTGCCCTCATGTAAATGTTAGCAGTTATTATTAGAGAAGCACAGTCAATAAGTATTGATTGGGCCTTCCTTCTCCTTCACTGCCCTGCCCTGCCCACATCCAAAAATGTCCCCGAGATTGGGATGCTAGTGCTATTAATATCAAATAAAGAAATTGGGAAGAGAGGTGAGAAAGTGAGCTCAGTGTGGGGGTTCGATGGCTACATGACACAGCTAGGTGTTAAGAAAGGATGGAGCGCTGGGCCTGCCGTCAGGAAGTCCTAAGTTCAGATATATTTTCACATAGTAACTAGCTGTGTGACACTGTATAAATCACTTAATCTCTGCTTTAGGTTTCTTACCTGTAGAATTGTGATAATAATAGCACTTATTTCCCAGGGGTTATTGTGAGAGTAAAATAGGATAACATTTGCTAAGTGTTTTAAAAATCTTAAAACACCAGATAAATACTAGCCATCATCATCATTCGTCATCATAATAATTGTTATTGTTGTTATAGGTGCTAGTGAGACATCTTAAGAGATAAGCCTCATTGAAAGTTGCAGCATCATTGATTATGATCCTCAAATCAAAGATGGTAGGACCCTTGATGGAAACGGGGAAGTTGGGAAGAGGGGTGAGTTTGGAAGGAAAGAGGATGTAATCAATCTACATCCGTACCTACTCATCCTGTGTTACTCATTCCCACCCCAAAATGAAATGTGCATGTCTGGGGACAGCTAGGTAGCACAGTGGATTCAGGAGGATCTGAGTTCAAATTCAGTTTCAGACACATGACACTTACTAGCTGTGTGACCCTGGACAGGTCACTTAACTCTCATTGCCCCGCAAAAAAAAAAAGTGCATGTGTGTTTGTGTTTGTGTGTGTGTGTGTGTGTGTGTGTGTGAGAGAGAGAGAGAGAGAGAGAGAGAGAGAGAGAGAGAGAGAGAGAGAGAGAGAGAGAGAGAGAGATGGTAGAGGCTTATTGGTTATTGCCACAGAATGATGGGGGTGGTGGAGGTGGTGAGTTTGTGAGTGGGCAGCATGGTGGTTTACCTGGATTAGATTAGGTTATAACCATGTTGAAGGATGCATAAAGAAACCAACTTGGCTTGGGCCAGGGGCCAGGGGTATGAGAAAGGAAGAGAATCGACACTTATACTTATTTTTATTTAGATTAAATTTACCCTCACAATGATTCTTCAAAGTATGTGTGGTTATTAGCTTCTTTTTACAGTTGTGAAAAACAAAAGTTAAATGACTTGCCCAGGATCACACGGCTGTTTGAATTCAGGTCTTCTTGACTACTCCTTCCAGTGTACCGCTTAGCAGCCCCAATAGAGATAGTGTCAAAGGCAGAAGCATAATTGTGTTAGAAATAAACCCACTATTGGCTTTGGGGTGTGATTCCCCTTTCCATTCTCTGATTGGTTGCTTATATATTCTTGGAGTCATTCCGTGCCTCATCCCAGCCCTTCTTTTAGATTCTACTGGTCTAAAGGACAGCAGGTATGATAGCATAAGGAGTTATCTAGACCCTCAGAAAGCTTAGCTCTTATCCTCAAAGGAGTTGGGGGAGGAAAAAGAATAGATCCTGGGAGAAGGAAGCCATACCGAGGAGACCTGCTACAGAGGACTTCAAGGTGAAGTGTGGAAATAATGGTAATCATTGAATGGAAGCTACCCTGGGGAAAAGTCCTGATGACTCTATGCTAAGTATAATTCTGGTTCTAGGTTCTAGTGGCATTCAAAATTTAATAAGGACATATGGTCTCAGCATTCAGAGAGCTTGTAGTCTAATGGGGGACATGAGATATGTCAGATGTAAATGTAAACCAGAGGCACAAAATCAAACACTAATAAGATTTTAGATTTTCTTTTCTATTTTGCTAAACAATAGGTTTTTCTTCCTCTTTCCTACCTATATCCAGCTTACCCCAACTTGGAGCACACAAACAAAAAATTATTTTTGGAAAATCTCTTAACTTCTCAATTAGAAACCCCTCCTCCCCTGACTATCTATAAAATCTAACGCCTAAGTAATATAGGATGAAATTAATTTTTTTGTCCAATTGTAAAATGTACTATATCTTGTACTAAAACTTGCCTACTTCCCCTACCTCATATGATTGAAGAATTAGATTGAATAATTGAAGCCAATCCTATTGATATAGAACCAAAAGAAAATACTTTTCTTATCTAAAAGGGAATTCTTGGAAATCGAGGGAATGCCCAACAATTGGGGAATGGCTGAACAAGTTGTGGTATATGAATGTAATGGAATAGTATTATGCTATAAGAAATTATGAGCAGGCAGACTTCAGAAAAACCTGGAAAGACTTAAGTGTACTGATGCTGGGTGAAGTGAGCAGAACCAGGAAAACATTGTACACAGTAACAGCAACATTGTGTGATGATCAACTGTGATAGACTTAGTTAGCTCTTCTTAGCAATTTAATGATCCAAGACAATTCCAAAGGACTCATGATGGAAAATGCTCTCCATGTCCAGAAAAAAGAACTGTGGATTCTGAATGCAGATTGAACCATACTATTTCTACTTTTTTTGAGGTTTTTCCCTTTTGTTCTGATTCTTCTTTCACAACATGACTAATGCAGAAATAAGTTTAATGTGATTGTACATATATAACCTATATCAGATTGCTTTCTGTCTTGGGAAGGGGAAAGGGGAGGGAGGGAAAAAAATTTGGAACTCAAAATCTTATAAAAACAAATGTTGAATAGCATTTTTTACATGTAACTGGAAAAAATAAAATAATATTAAGATTGAAAAAAACCACATATAAATAAATAAATAAAAGGGAATTCTGTGTAAGCAGAGGTAAGTAAAAAAAGTTATCTATATGATAGATATGTTATTCAGGGATTCTTGACAACTCATTCCTTCATGCTTCAAGGGAACAGGAAGAATGATCTAAGGATAGGAAGAGAGAACCAGACTTTTGTTTATTCTACATGTTATATTCAGTAAGTCTTGAAAGAATATTATTAACTAAAGAAATAGTTTATTAATTATCAAAATATTTTAATTATTTTAAATTTAAGTAAATTATTTAATAATTTATTAATAATTTAAATTAAATAATTTAACTCATTTATTAAGCAATGTACAGAGTATTGGTGGTGATATTGTTCCTTCCCTCATAAAGCTTATAGTTTAGTAGGGGGTGTTGATCTCCATCTCCATTGACACATGTACACACACACACACACACACACACACACAAGATACAAGGAAATGTGTTTAAGAGAAGTACCAACAAAGTTTTATGTGATGTAGGATGAACAAAAGATCATTACCAAGTAGAGATAAAGGTCAGGGGGGACTTTGTAAAGGAAATAGCATTTGAGTTGAGCTTTAAAGGTTAGGTAGGAATGAACAGATATGTGTTTTGGGGGTAGAGAGTGAAACATATTTGAAAACAATCCTAGCACCCTTCATTGGAAGGGAGACCCAGCTCATCTAGTCCAACCTCCCACCTAATATAGGAATCCCTGTTTACAGCATCTGTAGTAGATGTTCGTGTAGATTCTGGAACTACATGAAAACTGGAACACTTCAATTTATGAGAGGAACATACCACTTTGGGAAGCAACCCATCATTGTAGGCAACTATAATTTATTAGAATTTTTTTCCTTGAGCCCAAATCTGCTTTTTGTGGTTCTAATCCTTTTCTATAAAACCACTTGATTTATTTCCAAAGGAGAAGAATGAGAAATAATGAATAGGAACAGTCACTGTAAAATGGAATATATATTTTGAGGGATGGCAAAGTAGATTATGTGTATGAAGAATCTTTGCTTCTCATAGTTCTATGTTAATGAAATTATTTTGGAGTGCCAATCCCTTCAAGCTGTTCTTAGCTTTTCAGTGATAAATGTTTTCAATATTTATCTTTGAAGATAAAATAGCATTTCTTCCTTTGTCACTTCTCTAACACCAGAGGCAGAGGTCCAGCACTGCCCAGGCAGTGATGCTCGTTAATTCACTGTCCAGAGAGTGAATTTGATAATATGTATTTATTCAGGATGTAATGTGGCTTCTCTCCCTAAGATGCTTTCTTTATACAGTGTATCTATGTACTTAAAACAATATCGGGGGTAGCTAGGTGGCGCAGTGGATAAAGCACTGGCCCTGGATTCAGGACAACCTGAGTTCAAATCCAGCCTCAGACACTTTATACTTACTAGCTTTGTGACCCTGGCCAAGTCACTTAACCCCCATTCCCCCCCACCAAAAAAAAAAAAAACTAATATTGAGCATAAGAATTTTTTTCTGTTTCTTATTATGTAGTTGTCCATCCATCAGTCCACAATCCAATGTCCTTTGTCTATAGAGTACAAAATGTTTCCTATGTAGGTACCCCTCAGAGAAAGCGTATCTAAATTGAATAGAACAATGGCTGCTAGAGAAGAATATTCAAAAAATCTTCTGTGTTGTTTGACAGTGCTCCATGAAGTTGGTGGTGTCTCTTTTGACATCCTTGAACCAGTGTTGCAATGCCGCACCCCTAAGCAATTATCAAGAATAGAGGATTATAATTGTGGGGACCAATTTTTAATTGGGGAGTGTTAGCTAAGCGGCTCGCCGCAATATTGGGGCAAGGAAGGAGACCAGCAGCCTCCCTCAAAACAGAGCAGGATTTATTTTAACAAGAACGAACTTAAAAAAAAACCACACACACACACACACACACACACACACACACACACAAACAGGATCAGTAGGATCAAGGGAAAGGAAATAAAATGGGGAAAGGAAAATTATACAACTTCAAAAGATACCACTGCCCAGGAATCAGCTGAGAATACGCAGCAGACCTCCTGTCATTTCAGCGTCCAGCTAGAATGCCCAATTCTCCTCCCCCAATCCCAGAAAAACCCCACATGAGCACCAGCCAATGAGATGGCCGCTCTGACAGTCACATGACTGCCCTCACTAGGCTTCCAATCATAATTTTGCCAGGCCCAGGTAGGTGTCAGCGAGTGGTGATGATGTGAGATGCCAGGGCCATGGCAACGGCTACAACCAGTGGGTGGAGCACCTAGCGGTTTACGGAGCCCCAGACCAGTGTGCGCCAAGGCATAAAAACCTCAAATAACAATTAATTCTTTACATAATCTTGTAAACATCGCCTGAGATGTTTGTTTTAAATTACTAATGGCTGATTTGATGGAACCATTGGCGGGGGAGGGGGGGGGAGGGGATTAACACCCTTTTTTTTCCTTGTGAAAAATTGGAATTTGGGTTTCCCTGGAATGAAGAGGTAGTGGGATTTCAGCATCCTTGTGCCATTTCTTTTTTTTTCTTTCTTTTTTTTTTTTTGCAGGCAATGGGGGTTAAGTGACTTGCCCAGGGTCACACAGCTAGTAAGTGTCAAGTGTCTAAGGCTGGATTTGAACTCGGGTACTCCTGAATTCAGGGCCAGTGCCTTAACCACTGCGCCATCTAGCTGCCCCCCTTGTGCCATTTCTAAATGTTTTCCTACACACAACCAAACCATTTTAGTAAGGTTGTGATATACTGTGTATCCCACTGGGGAATTTCACAGAACTAAATAGCTTTCTACTCTTTATCATTCAAATTCATACAATTTAGAGTAGAACACAAAATACAATTTGGATTTTGCTGAATTCTATCATTCACCAAGGTACTAGCCTACTCCCCATGTAGGTGGCAGTATGGTAGAGTCAAGATATGGGCTTGGAGTCAGAAAACCTAGGTTAGAGTCAAAGGATCATAGAGAACTGGAAGGGCCCTTGGGAAGGGATATCTAATTCAACTCCCTCATTTGTCTCCAATTTTTTTGATCACAGAGCCCCATCAGTAACAAAATTTGAGCATTTCCAAAATATATATGTGTATATTTGCTTATAAATTATGTACATGTATTTATTCTATACTTACAATGAAGAGTGTTGGACTTGAAATGAAGGAGTCCTGAGTTTGAATCCTGTGTCAGCCACTTATTAGTGATATTACCATGAGCACTTAACCTTTGTCAGCATCAGTTTCATCATCTGTAAAATGGGAATACCTTACTTCACAGGGTTCTATCAAATGCATATGCTCTCTCTTGATACAACCCTGTGAAGTAGGGTATTCCCATTGGGGGGTGGGGGGGAAGATACAAACACATGCAAAATGCAAAGCAGAATGTAAATGTTAATTATGATCATCATCATTATTATAGAAATTATGAAGACATATACAAAAAAGAAAAAGAATGAAATCATAACTCTAGAGCGGGAAGCAGCCATAGCTTCCATGGAGTTGGAAGGGATTTCAGAGGCCATCTAGTTCAATGCCTTCTTTTTGTTGTTGTTTTGTTGTTATTCAGTCATTTGTCAGTCATATCTAACTCTTCGTGACCCCATTTAGGGTCTTCTTGGCAAAGATGCTGGAGTGGTTTGCCATTTCCTTCTCCAGCTCATTTTACAGATGAGAAAACTGAGGCAGACAATTACATGAGTTGACCAAGATCACACAGCTAGTGTCTGAGGCCAGATTTGAACTCTGGAAGATGAATCTTCTGACTCCAGGCCCTGATACTCTAGGTGTTACTGTTCAGTTGTTTCAGTGCACCCCCCCCCTTTTTTTTTTTACAGATGAGGAAACTCAAATTAAGTGACTCACCCAAGGTCACACAAGTAGTAAGCAAGAGAGGAGGTGCTCTAAGTCCAGAGCAAGTGCTCTTTTCATTGTATCACAAAGATGAAATAAATTATCGGCTAACTCAGGAGAGTAGAATAGGCCCATCTTCTGACTCTAAATGATCAGGTTATGCCATGACTCCCACTCTGGAGGCTGTGCCAATAGATGAGGAACTGAGGCCCAGCGAGGTGCAGTGATTTCACCAGGGTTACACAGACAGTAAGTGGCTGACTATGGATTCAAACCTAGGTCTTCACACTCTAGATCCAACAGTCTTTATACTCTACTCTCTGAGCCTCTATTTACTCATCTATAAAAGGAAGGGATTATAATGATTGAATTACCAACAGAGCTATTATAAAGAAAGCATGTTAAGGTTTGTAAAAATGCTATACTAATGTGAGCTGGTGGAGTAGTGTGAATAAAGCTTAGGTGTGGTTTTATAACTCTACTTGAGTCTATCCTGAGAGCCAAATCTTCCTGAGATATTGCAATGATTCCTATTAGAATTATCTCCCCTAAATGATGAGTAGTAACAGCAACAATGGCAGCTAGATGGTGCAGCGGACAGAGAATCGGACCTGGAATCAGAAAGACCTGAGTTCAAATTCTGCCTCAAACACTTAACAGCTGTGTAACCCTGGGCAAGTTATTTAATCTTTGTTTGCCTTAGTCCAATGGAAAAGGAAATGGCAAACCACTCCGGTATCTTTGCCAAGAAAACCCCATGGGGGGCAGCTAGGTGGCACAGTGGATAAAGCCACCGGCACTGGATTCAGGAGGACCTGAGTTCAATTCCTGCCTCAGACACTTGACACTTACTGTATGACCTTGGACAAGTGACTTAACCCTCATTGCCCTGCAAAAAAAAGCAAAAAGCAAAAAGAAAACCTCATGGACAGTATGGTCCACAGGGGCACAGTCAGCACGATTGTACAAGAAGAAGTAACAACAACAGCAATAAAAACAGTAGCTAGTGTTTATATGTAATGTTTTAAGATTTGCAAAGTGTTTTACAAATATAATCTCATTTTATTCTCACAACAACTCAGAAATGTAGGTGCTGTTACTTTCCCTATTTAACAGATAAGGAACTTAAGGCAGAATGAAGTTATTATTGATAAAATAATAATGATAATAAAAGTTAGGTTTATATAGGACTTTATGGTTCCAAAAAGTGCTTTACAAATTTTCATTTTATCTTCACAACAACTTTGGGAGGTGGGTGCTATTATTATCCCCATTTTATAGATGCGGAAATTGAGGCAAACAGGTTAAGTTACTTGTCCAGGGTTACACAACTAGTAAGTATCTGAGGCAGGATTTTAACTCAGGTCTTCCTGTCTGCAGGTCTAGTGCTCTAAACCTGATGCCACATAGCTACATCTATGGAATACTTTCTGAATATCCATTATGACATAAAGCTCAGGGTTTTGACATAAAATGTGGCTATAACGATGTCAGATTTTATAACCTATGTGGAGCATGAAAACAATTTAATCCTTAGTCATGCCTCAATTTAATTTGCCCAATATTTCCTAACCTATATTCTTTGAAAGACTCTTTGCCAGGGATAAGGACTGTACCTATGATTTCAATTGGTGTTCTCCTTATCCATCAATGGTGGCTAGTACTCTATAACTGATAAAGTCTTAAAATGTTGCTTAGAGACCTGAGAGGTTAAATGATTTCCCTAGATCCATACAGCTAGTAGGTGTCAGAAGTAGCATCCAAGTCCTTGGGTGTTTAGTATATTTCTCTATCTCCACCATCCTATCTTTCACAAGTGTAAGAATAAAGTGGGGATATTAATAAGCACCTACAGATTTAAGATCTTATATTAACAGGTCTAAGTGAAATCTTACATTTAAAACCAATTTACTTATAAATCAAAAAGTATCTTTAGGTTCTTTTCTAAAACTAAATGCAGATCAATTTCTATAATTAATCCCTTCTCTAACCTTTCAAAACAAGACATACAGCTCAGAATGTGCTATGGTTAATTGCAAGATCATAAGGATTTTAGAGCCAAAAGGCATTATTCTGAAGCAAAGCAGGGATTCAAACTCAAGTCCTCTTAGGGTTTTTGCCATTATACAGAAGTAATTTGGTAACTTATGATGTTGCTGTAAAAGTCAGAATCTTGACATCTTGAGGATTGTAGCATCAGAGATTTAAAGCCTCTCATTTTATACATAAAGAAACTGAGGCTGAGAGAGATTAAATGACTTGCATAGGACCACAGAGCTGGTAAGTGTCTGAGGCAGGATTTGAATCCAGGTCTTCCTGACTCCAAGTCTAACAAACTCTGTCTAGTACACTATGCGTGATTGAACATGTATAACCTATATCAAATTGCTTACCATCTCAGGGAGGGGGAAGGAGAAGGAGGCAGAGAATTTGGAACTCAACTTTAAAAAAAAATGAATGTTAAAATCATCTTTACATGTAATTGGTTAAAAAAAATATTATTAAAAAAGAAATTATGTCTCAGAGGGCTTGGGAAGGTTGAGTTATTAATGGAACCCTTTTGCTGTTCACCTCTTCTAAGACCTTTATCAAACTGACTGATCATTTGTGGAAAAGGCACTGTCAGAGAGAATTTAAAATTGAGCAGCACCAGGAAAATGAATCATGGCATGAAATGTACTTTAGACTTTTTGATCAGAGAGAGCAAAAATTGAAGACCCACATTATTTTGTCCCAGTCTGAAAAACCCAAAAGTAATTAACATTTTTTATTTTGCTTATTTTCTTCTTTTCAAATTTTACTTTTCATTAATATAACATGACAAACAACAATCAATATGAACATTTCTATATATGAGGAATAGGAAAAGATGAAACCATGAATCTCCATTCTGAACAGTTTGTTTTTAAAACATTTCAAATCTAATATGGCATTCATAATATTTGCTTTATGAACTTTCTTATGATCTCTTCTGTGTATTTTTAAAAGGCCCTTTAATGTTTTTCTTTTTCTTCATTTTTTGGCTTCGTTTATCACTACCCTCATCTCTAACTCTCCATCTTCATTCCCTATAAAATCCTACTTTTTTTTACATGTAAAAATAGTCACAAACAACTAAAGTATTATTTAATTTAAACTTATTTTTAGTTTATTTTAAAATTAAACTTCTTTGGGGGGTAATGGGGATCATGAGAAAACTTTCCCAAAGCAGAAAGCACTTAGCAGATTGAGTATGGGCTTTTTATTTTTCCTAAGGTTGTTGGCATACCCAAGAAAATGGTAGTGATAATTAGGACTGTTCAATGCTTATAAAATTTTTCACACACACACACACAAAATCTTCCTTGAATCTCACAACAACCCTGTGAGGTGGGCCTACAGTGTGTTGGCCTGGAAGCCCGGGTACACAGGTTTAAATCTTGGCTCCACTATTTACTGCTTGTGGGATCTTGGGAAATTCCCTTAAACTCTCAAGAACTGTTTCCTTCTCTGTGAAATGAGGTAGTTGGACTATCTGGCCTCAAGGGTCCCCTTTTCTAAATCTACAATTCCCATTTTTCAAATGAAGAAAATGAGATCCAGAGAAATCAAATTACTTCCCCAAGGTCATACAGATAGTGTTTAATCCAGATAGGTGCTATCAAAAATAACTTTCCTTGTGCCAGTTATAAGCAAAAATTATTCTAAAACAATTGAACGGAAAAAGGGATCCATAAATATGAGCTGGAAGGGTCCTCAGAGCCCATCAAATCCAACTCCTTCATTTTGCAGATGAGGAAACTGAGGTGCAGGGAGGTTAAAAGACTTATACAAGGTAACACAAGAGGCAGGATTTGAACTCAGGTCTTCTGACTACAAAGCCAGAAGTCTTTCCACTTTAGTAAATTTCCTGGAAAGCTTCCCTCCTCCCTTTTTTTTTAAAGAGCAAATTTGGGTCAAGTCTTTGATCTTCACTTATTGTTCACTTTTAGTAATCATATTTTGTTTGGAAATCTTATAATGCCCATAAACTGGACTGGTTTTGATCCTTTAACAGACTTTTGTTCCTGTCTTATTAAATTTTTATATTGATGTGTCTGTATGTATGTTTGTATATTGTAAATATATCAGGTTCGCATTTCTTATATAAGCCTTCCTTATTGCGCATATTGAAATGTTTATGTTTGGTGATTAAATCTACAAAAGGCTTTAAGTTCTCTTTTAGGCTAACAGACTTACTTTTTATATTCCTGTGTGTCAGGATAAAAAGAAGTCTTTGACCACTAAACCTACACCAGCTGCCTTGTACATTAAGACTTATAGTCTGAGTGGGAGCCAAGATGGCATAGGAAAGGCAGTGACTTGCTTGAACTCTTCCCAAGACCCCTCCAAATACCTTCAAATAATGCCATAAGAGAATTCCTGGAGCAGCATAACCCACAAAATGACAGGTTGAAATAATTTTACAGTAAAAAAACAACTTAGAAGGTTTCAAGGAAAGGTCTATTGTACTGGGGTAAGAGTGGAGTGCAGACCCAGCCCCAGCCCCAGCAAACCAGGAGCAGGTCTTAGGAGCCTCTGAATCAGCAGCAGCAGCAACTGCTTCTGGAACTCAGCCAACAGATGTGGTGGCACCAGAAGGAGATTACAGGGATTTCTTTGCTAGCACTGAGGCAGGACTATGTTGTTTTGCCCATTCTCCCATCCAGGTCACAGTCTTGGGTGGTGGTCCCTGGCCAGGGAGGAGCATGAGCACACTGGAACTTGTGGCCACAGTGGAGTGGGACCCTGTTCATAGTTGCAGGGCAGAATAGCAGGCCTGCGGTTGCTTGCAGACCAGAGCGCAGACCAGGAAAGTAAGTAAACATACCTCTCCTTAAATCATACTACCTTGGAAGAACTAAAAACTTACAAATTCCTAGAAGTGTTTCTGAAAACAGCTGCGCAAATTTCCCTAAAGCTTCAGACAATACACCCTCCACCCTGGAAGCAGTGCGCTAGTTTAACAAAAAGTTAAAAGTCAAGAAATAGACTGGGAAATGAGCAAACAGAAAAAAAATTCTGACCATAGAAAGTTTCTATGGTGACAAGGAAGCTCAAAATACCCCCCTCAGAAGAAGATAACAAAGTCAAAGCTTCTACTCCCAAAACTTCCAAGAAAAATATGAATTGGTCTCAGGCCATAGAAGCACTCAAAAAGGATTTTGAAAATAAACTAAGAGAGGTAGAGGAAAAAATGGAAAGAATTGAGAGTGATGCAAGAAAATCATGAAAAAAAAGTCAATAGCTTGGTAAAGGAGACACACGCACACACACACACACACACACACACAAATACTGAAAATAACACCTTAAAAAACATTCTAGGCCAAATGGTAAAAGTGTAAAAAAAGGTTAATGAGGAAAAGAATGCCTTGAAAAGACAAATTGACCAAATGGAAAAGAAGGTACAAAAGCTCTATGAAAAAAAAATAACTGCTTAAAAATTAGGATTAAGCAAATGGAAGCTAATGACTTTATAAGAAATCAAGAAACAATAAAGCAAAACCAAAAGAATGAAAAAATAGAAGGCAATGTGAAATATCTCATTGGAAAAATAACTAACTTAGAAAATAGATCCATGAGAGATAATTTGAAAATCATTGGACTACCTGAAAGCCATGATCAAAAAGAGGACCCTAGACATCATCTTCCAAGAAATTGTCAGGGAAAATTGCCCTAATATTCTAGAACCAGAAGGTAAGATAGAAATTGAAAGAATTCGCCAATCACCTCCTGAAAGAGATCCCCCAAATGAAAACTTCCAGGAATATTATAGCCAAATTCCAGAGCGCTCAGGTCAAGGAGAAAATATTGCAAGCAGCCAGAAGGAAACAAAGTATTGTGGAGCCACAGTCAGGATAACACAAGATTTAGCAGCTTCTACATTAAAGAATTGTAGGACAAAGGAACTGGAATTTACAACCAAGAATCACCTGCCCAGTAAAAGTGAGTATAATCCTTTAGGGGAAAAATGGGAATTCAATGAAAGAGAGGACTTTCAGGCATCCTTGATGAAAAGACCTGAGCTGAATAGAAAATTTGACTGTCAAATACAAGACTCTTCAGAAGCATAAAAAGGTAAACAGGAAAAAGAAATCATAAGAGATATTAAAAGGTTAAACTGTTTATACTCCTACAGGGAAGATTATACTTGTAACTCATAAGAACTTTCTCATTATTAGGGCAACTTGATGGAGTATATTTAGACAGAGGGCACAGGTGTGAATTGAATATGAAGGGATAATATCTTTAAAAAAATTAAATTAAGGGCAAGAGAGGAATGCACTGGGAGAAAGGGAAAGGGAAAGGTGGAATGAAGTAAAGTATCTCACATAAAAGAAGCAAGAAAAAGCTTATACAGTGGAGGGAGGTGCTGGAGAGTGAGTGAAACTTACTCTCATTAGAATTGGCTCAATGAGGGAATAACTTACATACCCAATTGGGTATGGTAACCTATCTTACTGTGCAGGAAAGTAGGAGGGGAAGGGGATAAGGAGGGGGTGGTGATAAAAGAAAGGGCAGATGGAGGGAGGGAGCAGTCAGAAATAAAACACTTTTGCTGAGGGACAGGGTGAAAGGAGATAGAGAATAGAGTAAATGGAACAGGGAAGGAATAGGATGGAGGGAAATACAGCTAGCCATAGTAACTCTGAAAAAATTTGAAGCAAGTTTGTCTAACAAAAATCTTCATTTCTCAAATACCCAGAGAACTGAGTCAAATTTATTAAAATAAGAGCCATTACTCAATTGTTAAACAATCAAAAGATATGAATGGTTTTCACATGAAATAATCAAAGCTATCTATAGCCATATAAAAAAGTCTAACTATTGATTAGAAGGATACAAGTCAAAACAATTCTGGGGTACTACCTCATACCTATTGGCTTGGATAATAGGAAAGCAGAGGAAAATGACAAATGTTGTAGGAGATGTGGGGAAAATAAGATATTAATGTACTGTTGGTGGAGTTGTAAACTGATTCAACATTCCATAGAGCAATTTGGAACTATGGCCAAAGGGCAATAAAACCATACATACTCTTTGACCCAGTAATACCACTACTAGATTGGTATCCAAAAAGAAAAAATGAAAAGTTAAGGGACCTATATGTACAAAAAAAAATATTTATGGCAGCCCTTTTCTGGTGCAAAGAATTTGAAATCAAGTTGATGCCCATCAATTGGGAAGTAGCTGAATATATTGTGGGATGAGATTATGCTGAAACACTATTGTGCTATAAGAAATGATGAGCTGGATGCTCTCAGAAAAACCTGGAAAGACTTACTTGAGCTGATGCAAAGTGAGATGTACTGTATACAAAGTAGCAGCAATATTGTATGATCAGCTGTGAATGACTTTACTATTCTCAGCAATAAAATTATCCAAGACAACTCTGAAGGATTTGTGATGAAAAATGCAATTCATCTCCAGAAAAAGAATTGATGGTGTCTGAATACAGATTGAAGCATAATTTTTTTGTTTATTTTTCTCAATTTTTTTGTCTGTTTTCTTTTACAACCAAATATGGGAATGTTTTGCATGATTACACATGTATAACTTTAAAAAAAGATTTATAATCCTCCTGCTTCCCTCTTATTTAGGGCATCAGATCAAAATGGCCTACATTCATGGTGTGGCAAAATCTCCTAGAGAACTCAGGTGTCATCCAGAGAACTGTGGTTCATCTAGAGTTCCTTTTAACAAACTCGGGTGAATATCAGGAATACACTAGTTGAAGTGTGGGGGGATATAATAATAGTTCATTTTCCCATATCATCGGGGTCTCATTTCAGTTTTGTACCTCCTCGAGGACTTAGCACCCTACTCTCTCTGCCTATAGTAATCCTTAATGGATTTTGTGATGAATAGCAATTCATAGTTTACAAAGCACTCTGCAACTTTATCTCATATGAATGTTTTGTAGGAGAAAACTGAGGACCAGAAAAGTAAATAACTTGCCTAGAGTCATTCAGTGGACAAACTAGGAATATGATCTATATTGCAACTCCATCCTTAGTGCTCTTTCCATTATTCCAGCCTACTTTTTTCTCTTTGATACTTTGAATATTGCTGGTTTTATGGGGAAATGATATTCAGCTCCAAATTACTAATAACAAGAGTAATGTAAATTTAAACAACTTGAGATTTCACCTTTTACCCATTAGATTACCAAGGATGCCACATGAATAATGGAAGAATTCCATTAGATTACCAAAGATGACATACATTTTCCAACACTCACCATTCTCATGCTATGAAAACAACTGTTGAGAAGACAGGTACACTAATGCACTGTTGGTAGAATTGTAAATTCAACTACACTGAAAAATATGGAACATACCATGAAAGTAACTAAATTATGCATATCCTTTGACCCAATGATATCACTAAGTGGAATTTACCACAAGGAAGTCAAAGACAGAAGGAAAGATTCTTTGCCTAATAATATTAATAGCAGCCCTTTTTGTATGTACAGTGGCAAAAACAAACAAGCTACAAAGAAGGTATCCATCCATTAATAGAATGGTTGAACAAATGTGGTATATTAATATAATAGAATATTATGAGGTAAGAAAAAAGAATGTGAAGAATTTGGAGAAACTTGGAAAGATACGATTTAATTACAGACAAGGAGGCTTGATCAGACTTGGGCACTTCTAATCTACTTTTTACGAAAAGCAAACCCATTTCATTTTGAAAAGTATATGGATGAATATAATATATGCACTGTAACTGAAATGTGCAAATCATTTTTGGAAGGTATGTCTTTAATGGTACAGCGGTGTAGTATAGGGGATAGAGAGTCAATCTTGAATTCTGGAAGACCTATGGTCAAAATTCTACTTCTGACAACATACTGGCGCTTGGTGCCTCAAAGCAATTCTCTAAGAAAAGTCATAGAACAGGTCTGCATTGGGAGAAGGTGTTTATTCTAAGAGTGCCTTATGTTTATGAAATCACATATCTCTGGCTTTTGCTGTCTCTATGTCTCTGTCCCTACCTGTCTTTCCCCATGCTGTATTAGGACTGAATAGTCACCCATTTTTTAAAAAATTGGATTAACATTGATTTTTACCAAGAAGCAAAAATGTTTGAGAAAATATATGTACCTGCCTTCTTTGAAGACTTGAGCAAACTGTGGATTGGAAAAATGCATGGCTGTCAAACTTTGTTGATGTGTTGGTTTTGCTAAACTCTTTCCTCCCTTTCTTTTAAATCTCTAAAATAAGGCATGGTACATTGGACAGGGGAAGATAGAGGGTTATATTTGGAAAGCAAGTAGTGTGGTGTAGTAGAAAGAGTCAGCTCAGGTGTTAGAGGACATGAACTCAAATCCCACATCTGCCTAATAGTAGGGGGACCTCAGGCAAATCATGTAACCTCCTTAGTGTCTCCGTCTCTGTCTCTGTCTCTGTCTCTTTGTCTCTCTGTCTCTGTCTCTGTCTCTTTGTCTCTCTGTCTCTTTCTGTCTCTCTGTCTCTGTCTCTGTCTCACACACACACACACACACACACACACACACACACACACACACACACACACACACACGTTCATAAATCTTTTCTCATCTCTGGACCTTAGAGAGATTTGTCCTGATCTTTCCCACTCCAAACCTGTGATGAATACTGATCTTGCTGATTAATTCTGCCTATTGACTAGAATGTCCACTAGATGTCACTACACTCCTAACTTTCTGAGGACTGTGCTGGAGCTTCTGCTGTTAGTTTCTGTGCTCAGGACTGTAGAAATACTTTCTACTCTAGTCACTCTGATTGTGGTGATTGGAGGGGTATGGTGAGGGAAAGGTGGGCTAATTCCTGAATATGTAATTGTCTTATTGACTTGAGAGATCACGATATAAACCTCCCACCACATCCTCCCCCTGTCTCTCTATAAGGAGAGAAACTGAGTGAATCTTTTTTTTTTTTCTCTTTCAGCAAAAGGAAGCTTGAAAATGGAGAGAGAAATGATTCAGGAAGTGAGTGTGTGGCAGCAGCAAATCCCAGTTATTTCTGGGGGGGTCACAGCAAGATGTAAAAAAGGTACAAAGTAAGTTGGCCTCAACTAAGGCCTTCCTCCCTCATCCTCACATTTTCCAGATATTATGGTTCAAATTTAGAGGGAGTATTGCACAATGGACAGAGAACCAAGAAGACAAGTCTCATGTCCGGCACATAATGACTTGATAACCCTGAACAAGCCATTTAAACACTTAGTGCCACTGACAATTCTCCAAGACCATAGCAATTATAAGGCAGGTGCTTATCTGCCCTGGTGGAAGGAGCTTCCTCATCCTGTGATCTGCATATTATTGAAATCAAGGGTCCAGATTTTTTTTTAATGGTTCAATTATTTTTAAATAGTTCATTTTTTTAAAAAAAATGGTTCAAGTTAGTGTAAGGAAGGGGTTCCAGATGCACACTACCCGTGTGAACAGGTTAATTCCATCAAACAAATGGGTGATCACACAACCAACTTGGCATGGCAGAATATCTTTTTGATAAGCACTCCCTTGGAGACAGTGACAACAAGAGCTAAACCACATCTGCCTTCCCCAATACCTGGGAACTGTGGGTGTGACTTCTACTGTCTTTCAGTGCATGCAGAACATTTCAGTCCTTCATTAAGAGGGTTCAAGTTTGCCTTTAGTTAGGTAAGAGAGGAATATAAAAGTTATGCTTCATGGAATGAGGGAACTGGTTTAACACAATAGATTTAAAGCTGGAAAGAAGTTTAGAAAACATATAACCCAATGCCCCCCTTATTCTAAAGATGAGGAAACTGAGGTCTAGAGAAGAGAAATAACTCACCCAAGTCACACAGCTGTGGAGTCAGGATGTGAACCTAGGTCTTTCTGACTCTAAATCCAGCCTACTTTCCATTTTCCTGCTTTTTTTTTTTTTTGCGGGGCAATGGGGGTAAGTGACTTGCCCAGGGTCACACAGCTAGTAAGTGTCAAGTGTCTGAGGCCGGATTTGAACTCAGGTACTCCTGAATCCAGGGTCGGTGCTTTATCCACTGTGCCACCTAGCCGCCCCCCATTTCCCTGCTTCTTAAGTAATGTCTGCTTTTGATTGTCTGAAGGAAATGAAGGGGGAAGTGTGGTATTTTATTATGTACACCCAGCAGCTTGAGTTGTTAGTTAAGAGCAGCAGTTGACCTCCAGGGTCCTTTCCAGATTGAGAGCCCTAGAATTTGGTGTAACTGTCTTTTTTTCCTTCAAGAAATTGCTCCTATGATGGCCAAATCCCTGAAGACATTTACAAACCACATTGGACCATGGCATAACAGATAGTGAATGATAAAAATGCTGGTACAAAGTATGAACCAGTTTAGAATGTCTGATCTGGTAAAAAGAGAATATGATCTTGTTCAGTTTGTTCATATTAGCCACCGCAAGGATCAATATATAAAATATGATTTAAGCAGAGGAGGTTGCCAGTGCATACCATTTTATCTTAAACTCCCACAATGCTGTTTTGTAGTAGAGTGATCAAGAGACAAGATAGAGAATATAGTGAAGCTGTATCATTTCATGCTGCAATTTTTCTGTTGATAATAAATGTGTTCTGGCTACTTATTTTTAAGACTCCCAGCATTTTAGGCTCATGTCATACATGTGCTCTACACACATAACATGCATATAAGATCATCAATGGTTGTTTGATTATATGGTGTCTTAGACTTCCAGAAGTTACCCTGTTTTAGCTGATGCAATAAGTCTCTCTTACTTATTTAGTAGCTAAGTATTCTAGGAAAGAATTGGGGCTTTCCCAGCATAGAAACCCGTCAAGTGTATTGTTTTAGTTTATAATTTTTGTTCCTATATTTTATTTTTATATCACCTTCATTTCTCAATATGTTCCCATCCCATTATAGCAAAGGAAAAAAAAGAGGAGGAAAAATCAGTTCAGTAAAACTACCCAATACATGAACTAATCAATACACCAGACTATAAGATGTGGTATGAGGTCGATCTTATTCAGAGGTTGGAAACCTCAAGGCTTTAATACTAGGACAGTCAGTGAATCCCCAAATCAAATGTTGTAGTTGCTTTGAACATGTATACATTATGTAACCTTATAGAGAGAGGATGATTGATAGTACATGTGTGTTACTTCTCTCATTCTTTACTTCATTGTTTAAGCGTAACTCTAGATTTCTTTCCTGCATAGTTAACAGCTCTATCAACAACATATGAATGAGCCTAGTAGACAACTATTTGAAGAAGGTTGGCATTGAAAGGAAAAGATTTGTTATAATCTTTATGGGAAATATGATAGTCCATAAGAGTCACATGGAAGGATACTGTAAAGGCAGTGAATATCCAACTGAAATTTGGTCCCTGGGGCTTATAGTGGATGAAATCAGTGGGATTTCATGTTTTTCTTTACTAGTGTTCAGTAGTCCAGGAACAGGAATACAGAAGTAAGATAGTAGGAGTTATCTAGAGTTGAAAATTAGGAAATTGAGAATGGTAGACATCCCTAGGGATAAAGGAAAATCCTGTTAAGTTTTTTTTTTGTTTGTTTTGTTTTTTGTTTGTTTGTTTTGCAGGGCAATGAGGGTTTAGTGACTTTCCCAGGGTCACACAGCTAGTTAAGTGTTAAGTGTCTGAGGCCAGATTTGAACTCAGGTTCTCCTGAATCCAAGGCTGGTGCTTTATCCACTATGGCACCTAGCTGCCCCAGAAGTAATTTTTAAAAGACTTAACAGGAGGGGCTATTAATAGCTTTGATTTCTTCCTCTGAAATCTGCCTAGTCATAACCATTGACCATCTAGCAATTGGGGAATGAGCTCTATAACTCTTAACTAAGAGAACTAAAGATTGAAAGGATTGTGGAAGTTGATATTGCCCATAATATGCAAGTGAAAAAATGGAAATGTTGTAGACATAAAGCTAATTTGGGAGCCATAGGGGTCTGGGAACAATTTGATTTTGGTACATTTAAATTTGACAATGAATGGTTCCAGTTAGAAAGCCAGACCTCCCTTGCCCCATTCTTATATATATTTCTTTTTCAATTGTGGTATTGTTTCTTCCTTTTTTGTTTGTCCCCATTCTTTAAAAAATAACACTTATTGTAAATTTATCAATTGAAAGCAAACATTTCAATATACAAAAAAAATTGTATATGAAATGGTGAACTCGTTACAGTTTTTTGCTAAAAGATCACATAGGTGTGTATTTATTATGGTAGCAACATTTTTTTTTTGTATTTACCTTTGCACTCTTTCCATGGTGACCTATTCTTATTTATCTTTGTATTCCCTATACAGAAGTTAGAAATACCTTTAGACATAGAAACATTTCCTCAATCTATAGCACACTCCCATTTCCCTCTCTATCCCCAGCAATATAAGAATAATTGTATATGTGGAGTAGTCAACAAATCCTGGCTAGAAATCCTCCATGTGATAAAAAATCATCTACAAGATTTTTTTTTAAATCTTACTCTAACATTCTACCAAAACTAGCATTATCATCAGAAAAGAAATGTAGGATTTCTTGTTTTCTTTTTCTTTTTTCTTTCTTTTTTCATATTTTTAATTAAAATTTTTTCATAAAAGTATTTTATTATTTTCCAGTTACATGTAGAGATAGTTTTCAACATTTCTTTTTATAAAATTTCTATTTTCAAATTTTTCTCCCTCCGTCTCCTCCCTCCCACCTCCCCAAGACATCAAATAAACTGATATAGGTTATATATGTACAATCACATTAAACATATTTCTGCATTAGTCATGCTGTGAAAGAAGAATCAGAGCAAAAAGGAAAAACCTCAAAAAAGAAAAACAAAAAAAGTAAAAATAGTATGGTTCAATATGCATCTAGATTCCATAGGTTTTTTTTTTCCTGGATTTGGAGAGCATTTTCCATCATGAGTCCTTTGGAACTATCTTGGACCATTGTATTGCTGAGAAGAGTCAAGTCTATCCCAGTTGATCAACACACAATGTTGATGATACTGTGTACAATGTTCTCCTGGTTCTGCTCATCTCATTCAGCATCAGTTCATGTAAGTCCTTCCAGGTTTCTCTGAAATCCTCCTGCTCATCATTTCTTATAGCACAATAGAATTCCGTTACATTCATATACCACAACTTGTTCAGCCATTCCCCAATTGATGGGCAGCCCCTCAATTTCCAATTCCTTGCCATCACAAAAAGAGCAGCTATAAATATTTTTGTATATGTGGGTCCTTTTCCCTTTTTTATGATCTTGATTTCTTATTTTCTGAGCCTCTTTTTCAGTAAAATCATCCAATCTCTACAAGAAACTGAGAGGTAGTGGGCCTAAAAAGATATATCTGACACAAGACCTGATCCCAAGGAACTTACAATCTATTAGGGATGGGGAGAGAAGACAAGTATAATAACAAATGATACAAGGGAGAAGGGAGATATGGGAATTCAAAGAAAAGGTCCAGGTCTGGAGAGATTTGGGGAAGAAAAAAATAATCTTAAGTTAGAGGTATCAGACAAGACTTCTGGGGGAACATGCCTGGTATGACCTCTACGTTACTGAAAAGTGATCTGCTACTGACTGTGTGCGGCCAGATCTAATTTTGAAGCATTAATCACTTTGTCCAGACTTCTAGTCTCTGAAAGCTATGAAACAGTGGTAACCATCTCATTAAATGACTTGGTAGAAACCAAATAAATGTCTAGCACATTTATGTATTACTCCACCCCCAATATATGTAGATGTTCTGACTGATAAAAAAAAATCACAAAAAGCTACTGAAATAAAGTAATGAGATATTCTCAAATGTAGCAAGATATTATGGAATCTGGTCAGTCCTCAGCCTACCACTTGATTTATTGCTATATATTTAATTTTATCCTACTGAGCTCTATAACAATCCACCAGTTCATTGAAACAATATTTTCTTGCTAGTAAATTTGCAATCTTTCTCATTAACTTGACCTCCCACCCTAGTTCATTAAATATTAAATACGTAACTAGAGAGATCTTTTCCATTGGTACACTTATTTATCTATAAATATCAAGATTTTTGAGTACATTTATATCTATATATGTATATATAGATATATAGTTTGTTAACTAATGGAAGCAATAATAAGGCAAAGACATACATAACTATTTACCATATGTTGGAAATGGCAAATGCCATCACAAACCCTCAATATTATAGTTGATTCATTTTATTCACTTGGCAAGAAAAAAGTCTCATTCCATTCAGTTCACCCAGTATACTGTTTAAATCCTCTTAAGAGGATTAGATACTAATAAGTATCTAAGGTCAGATCTGAACTCAGGGAGATGAATTCCTGACTCTAGGCCCAGCTATCTATCTACTACTATCTAGCTGTCCTAGATATGTAGGGAGAGGGAGAATGAAGAATTAAAGATGATTCCAAGATAAGGAGCCCAACTGAATGGGAATATTGTGATACCATTAATAAAAATGAAGAAATTAAGGAGAGAAGCAGGTTATAGGGAGAAAATTAGTTCAGTTTTGCACATAGAGTTTGAAGGGCTGGTTAAACTTTACGGTCACCAGCTAACACTTGGATATTTGAGATTGGAGTTGTAAGGAGCAAGTACAGGTAAAGATATGTGTGTGTATATACACAAACATACATAAATACACACATCTCTCTATATATGTAAATATATATTTGTGAATCAGATACATAGAGATGGTGACTGAAAGTATGAGAGTAGATGACATTCCCAAATGAGAGAAGAGAGAAAGAAAAGAGGGTCCAGATGAGAACTTTGAGGGAAAAGGGACTATTATTTAGAGAGTTAGAGGGAAATGAGGAAAGACTGAAAAACAAGGAATAAGAGCAGACAGAAGTATAAGGAGCGGTCGATTCCCCTGCATAGGTACAGTAGGCCAAATTAGAGTATTAAACTTGTTGTTTAGGGTTTTTTTGGTCAGTCATGACTGACCCTTTGTGACCCCTTTTGGCATTTTCTTGACAAAGATATTGGAGTGGATTGCTATTTCCTTCTCCAGCTTATTTTATAGATAGGGAAACCAGGGCAAACAAAGTCAGGTGATTTGCCAGAGTCACATAGCTAGTGTCTGAGGTCTGATTTGAACTCAGGTACTCCTGACTCCAGACCTGCTACTCTACCTACTGTGCCATCTAGTTGCCCATTGAATATGCCCTACTATTAAACTAGATACTAATATTTGCAGAGAAGAATGAACAAGTCAATCTAAAATGCATTTATTAAGTGCCCTTTCCATTTTGTATAGATCTGTGATTTCATTGTTACAAAAAATTCTTAATGAGGAAACTCCTTCCACCATTGCAGAGCTGCAATTGTAGTCTGAGGTAGCTGTTCCCAGGACACTGAGAAGTCATAAAATCTGCCAAGGCTCATTTATCAAGTATAAATAAACAGATCATTTCTATTTAATATGGTAAATGGTATCTATTTAAAACCAAGAACCAGCATTCTGTAATGGAGAAATGCTAGAATCTTTTCCAATAAGATCAAGAGTAAAAGAATGAGGTTCATTGTCACTACTCTACTTGATATAGAGCTAGAAAAGCTAGCTATAGCAATAAGAGAAGAAATAAAGGAATCAGCGTTAAGCAAAGAGTAAACAAAATTATTACTTTTGATAGAAGACATGAATGTTTACATATAGAAAGCTAAAATCAATTGAAATAATAATTCCAGTAAGGTAGCAAAACAAAATGAACTTACAAAAAAACCCCTCATCCCTTCTACATATTACCATCAAAATTCACCAAGAAGAGATAGAATAACTACTGCTATTTAAAATTAATAAAGAACACATAGAATATCTGGAAGTCCTATTATCAATATACATGTAGGAATTATATTAATACAAATAGACAACATACTTTCCAGAAATAAAGACTTAGCTAAATAATTGAAGGATCCTTTATGATTTATACTTTGGCTATGTCAACATAATAAAAATAAAAATACTTCCCAAATTAATGTATAGATTCAGTGCCATACTAATAAAATGACCAAATAGTTACCTTATAAAGCTAGAAAAAAATAATATCAACATTCATCTGAAGGAACAAAAGGTCAAGAAGGAAATAATGAAAAAGGAAAAAAATGAGGAAAGAGTAAGAAGAAAGAGTTTCAGCAGTACCAGATTTCAAACTTATACTACAAAGTAGAAATCATCAAAACTACCTGTTACTAGTTAAAAATAGAAAAATTAGTCACTGGGACAGGGTACAAACCCAACATTCAGAAGCAAAAGCACATAGTATTCATAGTGTTCTCTAAACATGAAGACCCTATCTAATGGGATAAAGACTTATCAATCATCCAAAAACTGGTGGGAGAACTGGAAAGCAATTTGGCTGAAATTAATTTTAAATTAATATCTCACACCTAAAATGATGTGAGATATATCACATTAAGCTCCAAATGGAGGAAAACATAGATATGAGGCCATATGATAAAGAGGAAGACAACTATGTGGTACAGTGGATAGAATGCAGGGCTGGAGTCAGGAAGACTCATCTTGAGTTCAAATCCAGGCTCAGACACATACAAGCTGTATGACCCTGGGCAAGTCATTTAACAACTCAGTTTCCTAGGCAATTCTCTAAGAGTATATGGTGAAGAGAAGATGCCAACCTAAATAGTTGAAGGAGTTTTATCATCTACAAGTTCCCTATATCAATGAAATCACAGGTTCAGGCTCTAACTCTTTCCTGTCATAAACAAATTAGAGGGGAGCAGCTAGGTGGCACAGTGGATAAAGCACCAGCCCTGGATTCAGGAGGACCTGAGTTCCAATCCAGCCACAGACACTTGACACTTACTAGCTGTGTGACCCTGGGCAAATCACTTAACCCTCATTGCCCCAGAAAAAAAATATAGAGGGACAGAAAAAGAGATCTTTCACAATTACAGATGGGGGAAAGTCCTTGACCAAATAGGGGGCAGCTAGGTGGTGCAGTGGATAGAACACTGGACTTGGAATCAGGAAGATTCATCTTCATGAGTTCAAATCTGGTTTCAAACATTTATGGCTATGTGACATTGGGCAAGTCACTTAATCCTGTTTGCTTCAGTTTTTCATCTGTAAACCAATCTAGAGAAGAAAATGGCAAATCACTCTAGTATCTTTGCCAAGAAAACCCCAAAATGAGTGCACAGTCAGACACAACTGAAATTAGTGAATGACAGACTTTGACCAAACAAGGGACAGAGTAGATCACTAGGGATAAAGCAGACAATTATGATTACATAAAATTGAAACTTTATATTAGAGAAATTGTGACTTTGGATTAATGTGGCTATTTAGGAAAGAGGATGGAAAGAAAAAAGTAGAGTTTGAAACAGATGGGAAGAAGAGTAATACATTTTATGTGGCTTAATTGGGACCCTAACCTGCAAGCATGTAGGGAAAGATGGTAACCCTACCTATTCCTTGATTTCCAGAATTCTCATAGACTGATAAAAGCTGTCTTTTCAGATGAGATTGCTCTCTCCTTGGTTGAGCTAAGATTCCATCTTATTAGCCATGATTTCATCTTAGAGTGTTGTGACTTTTGTGCGTTCTAGTGTCAAATATAATCAGTATAACTCCCTGGATTACTGTTTTACTTTTTGCTTTGATAATTAACATTGCTTGCTATCTGTGATTATCTTATCTATAATAAGGGTCTGGTGGGAGGGAAACTAAACTGGCTGAGACTAGGCCAACCATTACCCTCCTATTTTGGAAAAGGACTACTTCCACCCAATGGTTATGGGGAAATGAATTTTATTTTGATTGCCCCCATCCCCCCTAGTGCCCCAAAAGAATAGCATTCCTTTAGACCAAAGCTTCTTAAACTGTGGGTGGCAACCCCATATGGGCTTTCATAACTGAATGTGGGGGGGTGCAAAAAATTTGGCAACAATAAAAGGCTATATATACCTATTTTATATACCTATATCCCCGGGTTCATGTAAAAATTTCTTGAGTGAAAAGGAGCCATGAGTGGAAAAAGTTTAAGAACCCTTGCTTTTGACTGAAAATATCTAATATTTAGTAGATAGATACAATTCTATACAGACACCCCACTTGGATACGAGATCCCTTCTGCTCTCCACAAAAGTAGAAATCACAGCCTTCCTGATAAATCCCTAACACACGCAGTCAGCTTTTCTAAAATTAGACAAGTTACCTTTATTGGGTTTGTCCTGAGAGATTTTAATTTGGAGAAGATTGAAATGACTGCTATATCAAAGCACCGTTTCACAGATTAATTGTGAGGATTTCAATAAAATGTATTAAACATCAACAATGATTAAAAAAACCAACTTCCTCCATGCTAAGATGCTTCACTGGAATAAGAGCTACAGACTATGTCACAGTAGTAACAGAGAAATTCCTTTAATTGAGGATAGGGGAGTATTCTCTTAGAAAACAGGTTTTCAGTCCTTTTCTAGAAGGTACCATGGCAGGGGGCAGCTAGCTGGCACAGTGGATAAAGCGCTGGCCCTGGATTCAGGAGGACCTGAGTTCAAATTTGACCTCAGACACTTAACACTTACTAGCTGTGTGACCCCAGGCAAGTCACTTAACCCTCACTGCCCCACCAAAAAAAAAAAAAAAAAAAGGTACCATGGCATGGTAGAAAGAGCATTGACTCTAGAAACAGAGGACAGAGGTGCAAATCCTGCCTCTGACACTACTCAGATGGCTTTGGTGAAGTCATTTAACTCCTTGGACCTCAGTTTCATAAATCTAATATTCTTTGATTCTGCCCTGTGAGATTCTGATTTCCGAAGTTCTGTGTCAGAGTTGAAAAAAGAAAAACACACTTTTCTTTGTCTTTAATTCCTAGTTTTATTTATTTATTTATCTTCCCTCTAAAATGACCTTCCTCACCCAATGGGCATCTTATGGTATTTTTCTGGATAACTCTGATTGCTCTCTCAGTGTTTTAAAACAAATCCTACAGGGTTGGGTCACCTCAAATGTTGTACCAAAGTGCCCTCTAGTGTTCAAAGAATCATAATAGAAACACTTTTTCACATAAAGCTAGAGAACTTTATAAGATCTTAGGAAGCTATTTAGTTCTACCCTTTCATTCAAAAGAAAAGAACACTGGAGCCCAGAGAATTACCTAGACCCCGCCAGATGTAACTTAGTAAGGAATAGATATGAGAATTGAGCAGGGGTCCTCTGATTCCAGATTCAGCATTTTTCCCATTATGCTACAGAAAGTGGCCCCAACTTATTTTCTTTTGCCTATTTCCAACCCCTGCTCTCCACCCTGTAGGCTTCATAGTTGGCTTAGCAAGTCTTTCTGATCTGAGGACTGTCTTTATGGGAGAACAGTTGTCCAAGATTCCCTAATGAGGTAACTGGCCCTTCTGAATATAACTATACATAGTCCAGAACCATTATTCTAGCTCCACTGGGGCAATTATCTTTTAATTCTCTGAGCCAAACAGGTCAACAAGTAATTATTAAACACCCACCATGTGCTAGGCACTATGCTAAGCACTGGGGAAATAGAGAAAGACAAAAACAAACAAACAATTCCCATTTGGAATCTGGAGGAATGACCTGGAGAAGTGCCTTCTGTTATACAAGAATAATTAATAAGGTACAGAATATTATTTTCGTCTTCCCTCCCAGGAAAGGTAAACTTAGTGTGCTTTTCTGGTTTTTAAAAATATTCCCACTTTAAGGTTTACAAAGCATTTAACGTATAATATCTCATTTGATCCTCACAGAGACCCTGCAACATAGATGCTGTTGTGTTTACCCTCATTTTACAGATAAAGAAACTGAGGTTCAAAGAGTTTAAGGGACCACCCAGGGTTACATAGCCAGTAAGTGTCTATTTGAGGTGGGACTCAAGTCTAGCCAGAACTGACTCCAATTTCAGTACATCGTACTACATCACAGGACTCATTTCTCCACAGAAGCCACGTTATAAATAAGTGGTCAGCATAGTTAAAGTAGCTTTATACTTCAAGTACATCAAGGGTTAAATGGGTTGTTGTCTGCAGATCTGGGATCATAAGTAGATTTAGAACCAGAACTGACCTCAAAGGTCATCAAGTATACCTTCCCCTTTCCCATACCCACTCCTATCCTAACTTTATAGAGGAAAGAATTAAAGCCCAGAAAAGTAACTTGATTTGCCCAAGCTCTTATCAGTGGCAGTGGCAGGATTTGAATCTGCATTCTCTGATTCTAAATATAGCTTCCTTCCTTCTGCACTGCTAGCCTTTCCTTCTCTTAACAATCAATAAGCTGTAACAGTAAAAAGTGCAGTCAGTCACAAAGGCAATTCTTCTGAATGGTTTTCAGGAAGTTACCATGTAGCACTTTGTTTCTATGGGAAAATGCCTTCCAAATACCAAAGTACCAAGTTACAAATGAACTTTTAGAACACAACCCCATTCATAAAATGGGGACTCTGTGTACTGACTTCGGATGTTCACATGCTTTGCTACTCTGCAGATCTGACCTTTGACTTCCCCAGATTGAAGTGCATGGACTGTGGGATTGAGATACCAGGCTGAGAATTGTCCTGAGATATAAATGCATTCCTTTTGTGTGTTCGGATGTGGAAACATCTGTGGTCTAGTGGAAAGAACCTAAGATTTGGAGTCAGGGGACCTGGATTTGATTCCCACATTCTTATTACCTGTGTGTTCTTGGACAAATCAGCCGAAGTCTTCATAAGCCTCAGTTTCATCATCTGTAAAATGAAGAGTTGCACTAGATGCCCTCTGGGGTCTTTTCTATCTCCAGACCCATGATTCTATGCCCAAAGGGTTTGCCACATGGTACCTATCTATTGTTCTCTAAAGGAGTCTAAGGAGTCTTTGAAAAAGATGCGGCTTCTTTCCAAGGAGAAAGGGGAAAGAAGCCTGAGTTATGAGCAAGGATAACCAAGAATAAAAGACAAGGCTAACTCCCAAGGCTTGCTGTTGTTGTTTGTCCTTCATTCTCCAAGAGGTGGTGTTATGACTTGCAGTGAATTGGATTTAAGTGAGGCAGGGCTGTGCAAAGACACCAGCCTCATTCTCTCCAGCAGAGACATCTGGTTCCAGTGGCAAGATACACATCAAGACCACTAGAGATGGCCCTGGATGTTTTTGAGGTCATTGGGGTTAAGTGACTTGCCCAGGGTCACACAGCTAGTAAATGTCAAGTGTCTGAGGCCAAATTTGAACTTGGGTCCTCCTGACTCCAGGGCCAGTGCTCTATCTACTGTGCCACTTAGCTGCCATTAACTCCCAAGACTAGCCTAGAGATGAGAGAAAACAGTCCTAGATCCATTTACATTTCAGGAAATAGTTTATCTTCCATTCATGGTAGTTGGTAGAAGCTTTTAAAGGTTTTTATTTTATCGTTTGTTATTTCCCATTGTTTTGCTACTTAAAATTTTTTTATTATGAACTAGATGTCAAAAAAGGTAAACATTTCTATTTACAAAGAACAGAAAAAAGTTATATATGAAAGCATGAATCTCTCTCCTGTGTAGCTTAGTTTAAAAAACAAAACAAAACAAAAAAATATATATACATTTATCATAGCAGCACCAACACTGTCCTGATTCTTTGTTCCTTTCTGAACTTTTCTGCTCTCTTTTATAATTTTTAAAATGTTTCACTGATGTTTATTTATTTTCTTCTATATTTGCATTCCTATAACCATCTTTCCTCTGTCAAGTATAAAATAAATGCTCCCTTGCAACAAAGTATAATCAAACAAAACAAATTTATACATTGGTTGTGTCTTATTCTCTTTCAGTCTCCCTTCTCTGCCAAGAGGTGGGGCATGTGTCTCTGCATCAGCTTTCTGGAGTTGTGAAGGGTCATGGCACGGATCAGAATTCTTAAGTCTTTTTAAGTTGTCTTTTTTCACAGTACTGTAGTTGGATAAATTGTTTTCCTGGCTCTTCTCATTTTGCTCTACCTCATTTCATACAAGTGTTCTCTGAGTCCTTCTTCTTAGTTGTTTCTTACAGGCAATATTTGTCCATTATATTCATGGATTGTCATTTGTTTAGCCATTGCCAAATTGATGGGCACCCACTTCCTTCATTTCTAGTTCTTTGCTACAAAAAAAAAAAACCCACAAACAACTAGGAATATGAGATACCTTTCCAGTTTTATTTCACATTATTCCCCTTTCTATAATCTACATTCTAGTCAAACTGGATTATTAGCTGCTCCTGAGTCCAGTTTTGCCATCTCCTGTGCATTTTCACAGGACACCTCCCGTGCCTGGAGCATCCTTCCCTTACATCTGTTGAAATCCTTTAAGGTGGCACGTCCTCCATGCAACTTTCTCTCATCCTCCCCTCCCCCCTCCCCTCCCACCCCTCAAATTTTCTTGGAGAATTTAGTCTGATTCCCCTTTTGGCTCACTGATAGCAGTCTTATTTTATGTATCACTTTGTTCTGGTTAAAATGTAAGCTCTTTGAGAGTAGGGAGTTACTGTGTCATTGTTTTTTGTTTTGTTTCTTAATCTTTGTATCCTATGACCTAGCACAGTGCCTCACACATAGTAGCAGCTAGAGGCAACTAAGTAGTACAGAAGATAGTGAGCTGGACCTGGGGTCAGAAAGACTCCAGTTCAAATTCCTCCCCAGGCACTCGTTCTATAACCCAAGGAAAGTCACTTAGCCCCAGTTTCTTCATCTGTAAAATAAAGATAATAATACTTCCCAGGGTTGTAGTGAGGATTAAATGAGATAATATTTATATAAGGGTTTTTGCAAGCCTGAAAGCACTGTATAAATGCTAGCTACTGTTATCACAGTAGAAGCAAAAGAAATAATTTTTGCTAAATTGAATAGTAAAAAAAAAATTAAAAGTCATTTCTATTTTGGGGCCAGTAGCCCCCTGGGGCATAGTTCAGTATCAGCAGGCAAGAATCAAGGTTGTTTTTGATTCCCGGTTTCTGCACCTGATACTTCAAGTGCTCTACCTCTAAACAGAATTTGAAGCTTTAAGAGCTCTGTTCTGTCTCACAGCCAGACTGTTTGCTGTTCCTTTTAATTTCATCCTGTAATGGTGGGAAATGGGGTACGGGTTGTGTTAGGGGTTGGGGTTCTTAGGAATTCCTCTTTAAAGAATTACACCCTCTTGCACACAAAACGTAGTTAGAATAAGGTGATAGTTTATTTAGGAACAAGGGAAGGGAAGGGTGGGGGGAGGGAAACCATGAAAGAAATCCTTGGACTTTTCATGGGGAGATTTGGCATAAAGCACATGGCTCAGAGGTACCAAATCTCCTTGAACAGGAGACTGGAAGGTACTTTTATAGAGGACTGATGGGGGTGGACCATCTGCCCGTGAAAAGTTCCTTTAGTGAGAGAGGACCATCCCGGACTGGTGGTAGCTGGGGGAATTGGGTGAGGAGTGGAGGACCGTCCCCCACTGGTAGTGACTAGAGGAATTGGGTGAGGGGTGGCTACGGATCCCTCTTCAGAACACAAGGGCCGCAGCCACACCCAAATTTATCTCCCCAGGGTAAGGGAGACCAGAATGAAGGGTAGGAATCCCAAGCTAGCTCAGTCTGATTGGGTTCAGCTTATCTCTTCTAGGCGTTATCTGTCCTCTGGTTTAGTTTCTCAAGGAGAAGGTTCCTTGATGTGCACCAGAGAATTTCTGGGGTGCTCTGCACCCCATGACAATCCATTATATATTTGTCAGTGTGAAACCAGAAAGGAATTCAAAATCCATTGAAGTTCCTTGCTAAACATCACTTCTCCCACTTATATCAGCTATGGTGAAATTGAAAATTTGAGAGACTATGGTATAAGAGACAGAATGCTCGATTTGGAGTCAAAAGGACTTGGATGGCTGGTTTTGTTTCTCTGAGCCCTCCTATTACTGGAGAGTGAGACAGGAATAAAAAGACAGAGTCTTGTACATGCATGTGTGAGCAAGCATACACACACATACCTCCTTGGTTTGTCCCTTTAGGTATGTAGGTACCACAGTGCTGGAATTCAAATCTGGCCTCTGATGCTTACTAGCTGTGTGTCTCTGTGCAAAACAGTTAACCTAAAAAAAAAAGTTAACCTCTCTTTGACTCAGTTTCCTCATCTGTAAAATGGGGATAACAATAGCACCTGCATCCCAAAGTTATGAGGATCAAATTACATAATAGTTGTAAAATGCTTGGCACAGTATTTGGCACACAATAAGCATTATTTTTAGTTATTTTAATTTTTTATCATCATCTCTTAAAGTCTTGAAGAAAAGAATTAAGGATGTGGCAGGCACCAAGGCTGTTATTGACCAGCCTCCACCTCTTCCTTTTCTCCTCTAGAGTCCCCCCAAACTCCTGCCAATATGAAAACTATCCTCCTGTCTGAGAGCTTATTTCAAGTTGGTTTCCTTTCTTCCAAAACTGGATAGAACTACAAATCCCAGGGGGCTCTTAGCCACCTAATCCCTTCCCAGAGGTCATTTTATCTTTATGTGTGTACATATTGTCTTTTCTATTAGAATCTAAGCTACTGGGGCAGCTAGGTGGTGCAGTGGATAGAGCACCAGCCCTGGAGTCAGGAGTACCTGGGTTCAAATCCGGCCTCAGACACTTAACAGTTACTAGCTGTGTGACCCTGGGCAAGTCACTTAATCCCAATTGCCTCACTAAAAAAAAAAAAAAGAAGAAGAATCTAAGTTCCTTAAGGTTAGGCACTACCTTGCTTTTGTCTTTGTATCTCCAGTGCTTAGCTTACTATTATATAGTTGGTGCTTAATAAATGTTGATTGATCAAAAAAACTGGATGATCATTTGTTGGGCACGTTGTTGAGGAGAGTCTTGTTTAAGTTTAAGCTATACTTAAGTGCTGAGATCCCTTTCAACTTTGAGATCCTGGGATTCTATGAAATAAGGTATATTTATACCCACTAGGTGAAGCCTATATGCTGCATGTGATAGAAATCTGGCAAACTTATTTTTCCTGAGGAATACCTGCTTGTACTCTGTTGTATCTACCTTCTATATTCACTGAACTCCTAACAGCTGTAACTGCAGGCAAACCACTCTCAGCCTCACTTTCCTCATCTAGAAAGTGGAAATAATAATAGCACTGCCCCCACCCCCCGCCAGGATTGTTGTGAGGATCAAATGAGATAAAATATGTACAGTGCTTTTCAAACGTTAAAGAACTATATATGCTAGCTACTATTTATGAGAAATTTGTGAGAATTAGATCTACTACCAGGTTTTACACAATTTCTGTTTATACAAGTTCCCTTGCAAAGTACTTGGTAAACCAATAATTCCCAAAGCCACATTCATCATTATGATGTTTTAAAATTGATATCATAACTCTGTTCTGGACCATGTTGTACTAAGCAATATCTAACTTGATAGTTAATGCTTGGTCATAGTTGAGGATCATTTAAAATTAGTGAAATATTTTAATTTATGTTATTTATTGAACAACATACAGAAAGGTGCTATTGATTGCTGTTACTTTCTAAAATTAGATAGACACTCTGACCATAGTGATAGGGAGGTAATCCTTTGGTTCTCAAAGGATATGTCAAAAGAACACAAACTCCGTCAGCTTATTTCACACCAGAAAACCTTCTAATATGAACCTGGTGATATCCTATATGTGTGGTGTTCAATCATAAGTCTAATTTCAGAAGAGAAGTTTGTCATCAGGTTGTAAGGTTATGATTCTTTCAATTAAAGAAACTAGGAGATCATCTTCAAATTAAAAGAGGGGATATCAGTCTGTGTTGTTGGAGAGAGTATGTCCACTGAAGAAAAACTATGATTCCTTGAAATGTAACATTGGTCACCAAGTATACTTTGGAGGACTTCTCCCTTATCTGATTACCACCAAAGTAGAACCTGGAAACTCCAGTACTTGGCATTCCTCCAAGGATAGTGAATAGTTCCTCTTTCATGCACCCAGGTTCACAAGGCTTCAAAACAGTGCTATCACTGTTTTGTCTGCACTATAAAGGATATATACATTTTAACTCATTGTGAGTTAAGAGCCTTGCTTCCTATTCCCAGGGGTTATTCTCCCCACCAACCTCTAGGAACCTGAACAATCCTTGCAGCTTATAGTACTACCCTTAGTTGGGCCTCTCTAATAGGGAAACTGTCATGATTTACTCTTCCATTTTTTTCCTCTACCTCTCTAACTTTATCTTCAAGGTCCTTTTTGAGTACCTCTATGGCCTGAGACCAATTCATATTTTTCTTGGAAGTTTTAGATATAGGGGCCCTGATGTTGACATCTTCCTCTGAGGGTGCACCTCCATCTTCCTTGTCACTGAAGAAACTTTCTATGGTCCTCACCTTTCTCTGTCTGCTCATCTTGCCTTTCTTTTATTTGACTTTTAGCTCCTTAAAGTGGGGCACTGTTTCCAGGCTGCAGTATCCCAAGCTTCAGAAGTCCCAGGTGGTATGATTTAAGGAGGATCAGGTTCTTCACTTGCCTGGCCTGTTCTCTGGTCCATAGATGACCCCAGACCAGACTAATCAACCAGCTTTGTGTTTTGTGGTTGTCAGCTCTGACAAGCCTGTGCCCCCCCCCCCACACACACACACCTGGGTCACTGCTATTCAAGTCTACCTCCTGGTTTCCAGCAGAGGTGAAAAACCCAAGTTCTGCCTCAGCACCAGCATAGACCCCTGTAGTCCCCCCCCCCCCCCCCCCCCCCCCCCCCCCGCCAAGGGCTCAGCCCTCTCACCAGACTGTGAGCTTAGTTCCAGATGACACTGGAACTTCAGCTGATTCAGAGGCTCTGGGGGTCTCCTTCTCTGGTGAGGCCTTCTTAGACTGGATCTGTGTCAGGGTGACTGTGGGGTTGGGCTCCACTTTTGTCTCAGCACAGAAGCTCCCTCCTTCCAACCTTCCAAGCCGTTCTTGGTTAGAAGATGATTTCAGCACATTCTTCTGTGGGTTTTGCTGCTCCAGGCATTGTCCTATGGCATTATTTGGATGTTTTTTGGAGTGATCGTGTCATGAGTTCAAGAGCTCACTGCCTTTCCTCCACCATCTTGGCTCCCCATGATTTACTCTTCTATGCAAATTATTTGTACCTGACTGCCTTTTCTTTTCCAGCTCTCCTCCACTCAGTGTCTCACTCTTCTATTGTTGCTTTCCATTATGCATAGCAGGGGTTGTGAATAAACCACACATTCTCTTTCCTTAGTTCAGCTTCACTAGTCCCTGCTTTTCTATGGTCCTCCAACAGATAATATTAGTTACTTTCTCTCCACATTCCAATTTCTAAAGAAGCTGGGCCTTCGAATGATTATACTGGAGCTTCAAGTGACAGTGTTATATATAGTACTTTCTAAGATTGGGCCTTGAGTATCTTTAACCTATTTAAACCTTCTGGGTCCCACAGTCCACATAAAGTATCTCATCTGGTAGTTGCAGAATTGTCCTTTTTCAAAACACTCAAATTGATCTCTGTTTCATGCTCCAGTTCAACTCACAGTATTTCATAGATATTTACCTCCATTCTCCCTAATCATCTAGACAATCCATCAATCAGCAAGCATGTCTTAAAAGCTTACTCCTTTATTAAGTGCCAGAAACTAGGCTAAGTGCTGAGGACAAAACCATAAAAATTGTCCCTTTCTTCAAAGAGTTTTCATTCTAAAGAGGGAGACATGTCAATAAATGTAGGTGCATACAAGATTTCTACAGATTAGATGACAGATAACCTTTGAAGGGAAGGCTTTAGCACGCGGGGAGTGGGGGAAGGAAGGTCCTTTAGAAAGTGTCATTTGAGCTGATGCTTGAAGGAAGTAAAAGATTTTTTTTTTTTAGTGAGGCAATTGGGGTTAAGTGACTTGCCCAGGGTCACACAGCTAGTAAGTGTTAAGTGTCTGAGGCCGGATTTGAACTCAGGTACTCCTGACTCCAAGGCCAGTGCTCTTTCCACTGCGCCATCTAGCTGCCCCCTGGAAGTAAAAGATTTTTAAGAGGCAGAGGCAAAGAGGGAGAGGCATGAGGGACAGTCAATGGAAAGACACAGAATGGACTTTGTTTTTCAGCAACAATTTTCACAACTCTGGTTAACTCTTTCTATCATTCTTTCACTAATCTGAATGTCACCTCTTTTAGAATCTTTATTTTTAAAAGAAATTTTTAAAGGGTAGTTATTTTGATGCCACCCAGCAGGATCATCTCCCTAGACTAATGTAACTTTTCACTTCAGCTCCTTTTACGAATAACTCTAAACATGATGATTTTGTGTGAATATGTCAACGTGATTTAGTATCTCCTCCTTTTGGCTCCTATGGGAACATTGTGGATAAAATACCATTCATTACTTCACAATCAGAAATAAGCATTTTGATTTATCATTAGCCTTACTTTACTGACAACTGGGGTGGTAGATAATTGGTGTCACTAAACTGCTGTTTGACTGAACATTTAAAATGGTGCTTCCCTTGCTAATTACCAAATATCTTTCAAGAGTTTGGTGCCTGAAGACAAAAAAGGAAAAGTACAAATCATAACTTGCTTCTTTGATTAGGGAATGCCTTGGAGTCACTGCCAGTTACATGACTTGTATTCTCAGGTAAACTCTTCAGATTCCCCCCCCCCATCTTGCACATGAAACAACTCTCAAGACAGTATGATTTACAAAATGATTTGTGTCATCTCATTTGTGTTGAGTGACATTTTAGGTTTTAAAAGCTGTATTTCTATATTTTGCTTTGATACAACAAATCAGGTGTATAATAAATAACCAAACAAAATATTTTACAAAGTTTATTCTTTGAAAAAAATTAGATTTTTTGTTAACTAAGAAGAAGCAAATGGATCCTTTAATTTTGGCAGGGTGGCAAGTACCAACACTGATAGTCATGTTAGACTAGAACTTTCTTGGCTTTGAAGGAGAATTCTTGATAAAATTGAATTTTCTTTATTGTTATGTGTCCATGGAAGTATGTTTCTATGTCTAATGATGACTTACAGTTTTTAGTGAATGTACAAATAGACGTCCAAAGTAAAAGCCCACCTTATATGGAAAATAGAATTCTCTAGCATTAAAAAATCTCTGACTTTATGAAGTATTCTTCATTTAACCCTACTACATGATGTCCTTAAGCAATTGCTCACTTTGTTGGCCCTTAGTCTCTGTTCTAATGGAGCCCAGGAGGAGAAGTCATTGGTTCAAAGAGGGAAGGCTCGCACAAATGCACACAAACACACACATACATAAATATACATATATACACAAACTTGGGTATAGAAATCTATCTTACCCAACAGGTAACTAGGAGGAGGAGATAAGAGAAAAGGGGATTAAGAGAAGCAGTGGTCAGAAGCAGAACAGACTTTTCAGTGGGGATAGAATAAAAAGAGAGAAGGATAAATGGAAGAAAAAGATATGGCAGGAAATATATAGATAGTAATCAAAACTGTGACTATGAATGGGATGAGCTCACTTATAAAACAGAAGCAGAGAGTAGAATGGATTAGAAAGTAAAATCCAACAATATATTGTTTAAAAGACACACACTTGAAACAGAAAAACACACAGAGAGAGCTAAAATAAGGAGCTAGAACAAACTCTATCATGCTTCAACTGAAGTAAAAAACGCAGGGGTGGCAATCATGATCTCAGACAAATCAAAAGCAAAAATGGACTTAATTAAAAGAGATAATCAGGGAAACTATATTTTGCTAAAAGGTCAAATAAATGAAGTAATATACAAAAATTTTACAGCAAGTTTCTCTGATAAAGAGAATATGTAGGTAACAGAGTCATATTTTTAAAAATAAGAGCCATCCCCCAATTGATAAATGGTCAGGGGATATGAATAAACAGTTTTCAAAATAAGAAATCAAAGTTATCACACAAAGAAATGGTCTAAATCACTACTGATTATAGAGAGGTAAATTAAAACACTGAGTTACCAACTCATACTATGAGAAATGACAGGGTTGTAGGGTGTTCAAGGAAGACTAGTATCTCTGGTGTGAGGGCTGCCAAATCTTTTTCAGCACCGTTCTCTACCTTTAGTGTCTACCTGCCTCCCAACTCTCACCTATAGCTCCAAGAGACTTAGTATGTGCAGTAGCTACACTCTGATAAAACCATCTTGGCTGACCAGCTAACCCAGGTTGAGGGTAACTGATGGTCCTTAAACATGTTAGCAAGAGGAGTGTCTACCCCAAGCATCTGAAGACTTCCTCTGGCAGAATGGGAGGATATGAACAATTTATTCCAGTGGACCATAAAGGTGGTGCAAGCAGGAGCTATGGAGCACTTAGAGGTTGGTCATACAGTGAAGACACCAAGGTCATCCATTACATCCAAAGCCATTACCAGTCATTTTAACTTTAGTCTTTCTACTTGACTCTGATACATGGAAGAGAGAGTGAGACCAATGGCTTCATGCAACTCTGTCTCACTTGAATCCAATTTATGCACAAGTGTAAAGATATCATCCCTCCCGTTTTTACCTACCTCAAAGTTCTGTGGTGATGGGCAAATGATGAAGCAGCAAGTGTGGATACATTGGGAGCTATAGTCACAACCCTGTACACAGGTAGCCCAGAGCATAGGGTTGTCTTCTCACTGGACTGAAGCAGCAGTGGGATTCGGCAGTCTCTTGGGTGCCTGAGTAGCCTTTTTTAAGGACTGCACTGCTCATCTCCTCGCATGAGGAAGGGGCTAGAAAATGTGCCCTAACTCATGATGGAAAATGTTTGCCACATCCAGAAAAAAGAAATGTGGATTCTGAATGCAGATTGAACTATACTGTTTCTACTTTTTGGTTGTTTTCTTTTTTTTCTTTGAGGTTTTCCCCTTTTGTTCTGATTCTTCTTTCACAACATGACTAACGTAGAAATATGTTTAATGTGATTGTACATATATAACCTATATCAGATTGCTTGCTGTCTTGGGGAGTGGGGAGGAAAGGAAGGGAGGGAGAAAATTTTGGAACTAAAAATATTATGAAAACAAATGTTAGGGGCAGCGAGGTGGCACAGTGGATAGAGTACTGGCCCTGGAGTCAGGAGGACCTGAGTTCAAATCCAGCCTCTGACACTTAACACTTACTAGCTGTGTGACCCTGGGCAAGTCATTTAATTCCAATTGCCTCACCAAAAAATAAACAAACAAACAAAAAAACAAATGTTGAAAACTATCTTTACATGTAACTGGAAAATAATAAAATACTTTTAGGATAAAAAAAGAACATTTGCCCTAAAAATTGTCTGCTTCATCTAACTTAACCCTGGCTTGTTTACCATGGCAGGTGGGGATCCTACTTTGTGATCAAAACACATACACAAAAAAGTACAAAAACTTTTGTGAAGATGATTCCATTCACCACTGGTACATGGAATGTGCTTGTACTTATGGACAACAAGAAATCCAGTAGATCTGAAAGCTGAAGAACACTTGTGAGAGAACTCAGAAGGTATTTCATCCAAATAGCAGCTATGAGTGAAAAAAAGGCTGGCAAATGAAGGCCAACTTATCAAAGTCAGAGCTGAAGACACATTTTTCTGGAGTGGCTGAAGTGATGGGGAGCACCATGAAGTTGGCCTAGGTTTTGCAGTCATAACTAATCTAGTTAACAAGCCTGAATGCCTCCCTAAAGGAATGAAAGACAGGTTCATGACAATGCAATTGACAATTACAGGAAAGTGCCATGCCACTATCATCAGTGCATGACAAACCCACCGTGATGAACCCTAATGAGGTCAAAGAAAAATTTTATGAAGATCTAGAGGCCCTCATCATCAATGTGCTGAAAGAGGACAAGATTGTAATTCTGGGTGACTTTAATGCCAGATGTGGAAATTTATTTTGATTTGGGGACCCTACCTTTGGGCTGAGATTAGAAAGCCTTAGGCCCTCAAGGTCTCTTCTGTGTGGGAGGTGCTGGTACCCCTCCCGCTCTACTTCAGCTGAGCCAAAAAGTCCCATGGGCTATATGAGACGCCAGGTCAGACAACTGGGGGGAAACGCCCCCAGCTCCCTCCGACCTGAGAGGATCTATCACAGCCCTGGCTGGGGGATTAGTTTGGGGTCTGTGGGGGTGCAAAAAAGCCCTGAGATTTGAGTGGAGAAAAAGAAAGATATATATAGACCTGGGAGTTAGACTCAGGGAGGGGGGCGGACAAGATTAGAAGAACGGAGGAGAGGGGCAGCAAAAGAGGGCAAAGGACAAGACTGACAGAGCAGACAGACAGAACAGGAGGCAGTGGAGAGCACAGAAGCGGTCAGCACAGGGTACAGGTTGGAGAAAGTGAAGATTAAGAGAACAGTAAGGAGAGGAAAGTTAGACACAGGGGGGATAGACAAAGTGAAAGGGTCTTGCAGGTAAAAGTAGCTGAGCAGTGAAAGTGGAACATACCCTAAGGCAAGAGGCGGCAAAGGCCCTTATTGTATTAAAAAAAAGTTCCAGGCACAAAAGGTGGGAAGAGACCACAGGAATGCAGTCAGGTTGTACATTTTATTTCCCTGTATTTTTATGTTTAAATTGTATCTCATAAACTCTGCTTTGATTATTTAGTTTAGAGGCTTCTTAATCTTTAGTTTATCAATTTTGGGAGTGGAGCAGTGTGGTGGAACTTTATAAATGGCCCATATTAAATTAATAGCAGTCAGATAGCTAGTTAGTCAAAAGTCCCAGATAAGTACCCCAGTCAGATTAGTCCCTCCAAATTAGGCAAGCTAGCTAAAATATTTCTACATTTGAATGGCAACAACGAAGGGACTTATGGCCCAATTAGAATTTTTCTAAACTTATAATTTTTCATATACTTATGATTTTTAAGTCCAATTATATAATTTTTTCAGATTAGATTAGATTAATTAATAATTAGGGTTTTTTTTTACACAGAGTAGGCACAGACTATCATACATGGCAGGGGATCCTTGGGAGGAATGAAGTGGGACAGAAATAGCAATGATCACTTACTACTGAAGACTTCTGTGTCTCATGACTTTTTCATCATCAACACTATCTTCCATTTACCTAAATGTGATAAAACTAGGTAGGAGGTAATGTTGAGCCAACATACGGTTGGCAACAGTGGAGCAGAAAAGGGGTGGACAGCTTTCAGAAATTTTCTGTATAGCTTGGATAGGGGGAATGAGAGATAGTGAGGTGTCTAAGGTGCCTCCTTGTTTGTTAGTCCGAGGGACTGGGAGGATGGTGTTGCCCTCTATAGTAATAAGAATGTGGGGCTGAGAGGAGAGGGCTTATGGGGAAAGATAGTGAGTTCTGTTTTGGACATATTGAGTTTAAGATGTGTATTGGACATCCAGCTTGAGATGTTTGGAAGGCAGTTGGAGAGGCAGAGAGTTTTGGGGCAGGAGAAGTCAATTTAAGAATCAACAGTATAGAGATGGTAATTAAATCCATCCAAAGGATTAAATTGTGTGTGCCTTCAACCCAGCAAGACTACCATTAGTGGATTTATACATCTCAGAGCTCAGAGTCAGAGGGGAAGGGCCCATATGTACAAATGTATTTATAGCCTCATTTTTTGTTATAGCAAAGAAGTAGAAATAAAGTAAGTAAAAAAAGGTTAGGGAATACCTGAAAATATTAAGATGTATTAGTGTAATGAATTATTATTGCCTTGTAATAAATGGTGAAAGGGACAGATTCAGAGAAACCTGGGAAGACTTGTATGAAATGATGCAGAGTGAAGTGAGCACAACCAAGAAAACAATTTATATATTGACTACAACTTTGTAAAGGACAACAAACTTTAAAAGTTCCAACAAATCTGAACAATGAAATGATCAATTATAACTCTAGAAGACTAGTGATGAAACATGTTTTCAACCTCTTTACAGAGAAGTGATGAGTTGTAAGTTACAGAAGGAGAAATATTTTCAGACATGATGACTACAACCCAATTTTTTTGCTTGACTATATTTATTTGTTACAACGGAGTTGTTTTATTGGAGGTAGAGGCAGTGGTAGTGCTGCAAAAGAAAGAAAAGAGTCTCAGTGAAACATTTAAAAATATGCATGAGAGCAAGAGAGGACTCAGAGAAGAAGGGCCATGTTGGTATTACTATATTAAACTCATTGCAGAGGCAGCTAGGTGGCACAGTGGATAGAGCACCAGCCCTGAAGTCAGGAGGACTTGAGTTAAAATCCGGCCTCAGACACTTAACACTTACTAGCTGTGTGACCCTGGGCAAGTCACTTAACCCCAATTGCCTCACCAAAAAAGAAGGAAAAAAAACCTCATTGCAGACTTAAAATAAACAAGGTACATATATATAGTGAATCCATAGTTTCTAGATAATCTTCTTTTCCCCTCCTTTGTATAAGCAAATGTCCATGTTTATTGATGACTGCCTATGTCATAATTGTTAAGGTATTTCAAAAATTCTTTAATGCTTCACAAACCTGAAAAAATGCAGCCACAAAGATAAATCCATTCAATGAGTCTCTAATTAGTAATGTTGGGGCAGCTAGGTGCCATAGTGGAGAGAGCTCTGAGCCTAGAATCAGGAAAAATCATCTCGAGTTCAAATCCAGCCTCAGACATTTACTAGATACTCACTGGACCACAGATAACTGAGTCAGTATATGATGTGACTTTCTGTTTTTCTCTTTTTGCTTATGCAGACATCCCATTTGTACAACAAGGTGTTTAATCAGGAAACCAAGCTATATTTGAATTGAACCATTAATTAGAACTCAAAAATTGTAGGACATCACCTCATTCAAGTAAAATGCTGTTTGGTTTAGGGGGAAAAAAAGTTTACCACCAAAATAAGTCACTACTTAAACTGGAACAGCAGTGAGGTCATCATCCCCTGAATCTTCCACCCAAGATTTCCAATAGCAGAGAAGGTGACTCCCATAATTAATCTACTTTTAAAAAAATTAAAATCATATTTACAAAGACTGTTCTCCTATAGTCCTTTCTCTGTGAATTTTTGTCAAATTACAGTTTTCTCTTGTGAAAATTAATGAAACTTTCTGAGCTCCGGAGAATCTGTTCATGAACCAAATTGTAGCCTTGACTTCTTTTGGGGAAAGGATCATCTCCAAAAATTTGTAATAAAAGTCAAAGGAAAGCTGTATTTACTCTATGATATGTAGAAAGAGCAACTCCCAAGTTCTAATGAGCTTAGCAGCTGAATCACTAAAGACAACAGTTCTTATTGGCAAAGTAAAAATAACAGTCTATTATGCAAGTAACTGTTTTTGTTTTTTAAAGGCCCCTTTGCATCAGGTTTTTTTTTTTTCATTTTGAGTTGCAGAAATCTTAGTCCATCAATGGCTGCCTGTTTATCAGTGGCAACCAGGTGGCACAGTGGATAGAACATTGGACTTGGAGTGGAGAAGAGCTGAATTCCAGACACTTAGACTAGACATGTTACTGTGGGCAAGTCATTTAACCTCAATTTCTTCACATGTATATAATAATATCATTGCTAATAATTTATAATAGTACTTTATTTCCCAGGGCTGTTGTGTTTTTTTGTTTTGTTTTGTTTTGTTTTTGTTTGTTTGTTTTTTTGGTGAGGCAATTGGGGTTAAGTGACTTGCCCAGGGTCACACAGCTAGTAAGTGTTAAGTGTCTGAGGCCGGATTTGAACTCAGGTCCTCATGAATCCAGGTCTAGTGCTTTATCCACTGTACCACCTAGCTGCCGCCCCCCCCCCCCCCCGCCCTGCGCCCAGGTCTGTTGTGAGGATCAAATGAGTTGATATTTGGAATACTCTGAAAACCTTGAAGTGCTATGTGATTGGTAGATATTTTTACATGGTACACTGGAAAGAATGATGGATTTGGAGTCTAGGACTATGGGTTTAAATTCTAGCTCTGCCATGTACTACTTGTGCATCCTTGTGAGGTTCACTTAACATCTCTGCTTCTTTTTTTATCTGAAAAATGGGAGGGTTGGTCTCCAAGGCCTCTCAGGTCCTTTCTAGCTCTAATGCTAGGATCCTGTGGTTCTCTCTCTAACCTGATTGGGACAGAAACATTTGGCCTGGTCTGTGTTGGTGTGTTTTGTCATAACCACACCTCTTGTGACTAATCCCTTTCAGACAGTAGTGGATATGTGGTAGAGGTGAAATGACCTAAATGAGTGTACCTGGATCTTTATTTAAAGGATTTAAAGGATTATGAAGGGCAGCTAGGTGGCACATTGGAGAGAGGCCCTGGAGTCAGGAGTACCTGAGTTCAAATCTGGCCTCAGACACTTAACACTTACTAGCTGTGTGACCCTGGGCAAGTCACTTAACCCCAATTGCCTCACTAAAAAATAATAATAAAGAATAAAGAAATAAAGAATTATGAAAATCCAGAACCCCAATCACTTACTGCAAATGCTTTTTTAAAATAAAATTTTTAATAATTTTCAGTACCATTTTTCTCCTTCCCTCCATTTCTCCCCCCCATTGAAAAAACAAAAAATATGATACCAATTATACATATGAAGTCATACAAGACACATTTCTACATTGACCATGTTGTGAGGAAAAAAAGAGGTAAAAAAGGGCTTTCTTCTATTCCCAGAGTCCATCAGTTTTCTGATGAACTGTTTTTAAAAATGACTGTAAATGACATATCTTGAAGACAGAGAATAGACGATGAAACACTCTTTTTTTTAAATTATGAAAGTATTTTATTATTTTCCAGTTACATGTAGAGATAGTTTTCAACATTTGTTTTTATAAGATTTCTGGTTTCAAATACTTTCTCCTCCCTCCTCTCACTCCCCCTCTCCCCAAGACAGCAAGTAATCTGATATAGGTTATATATGTACAGTAACATTAAATATATTTCTGCATTAGTCATATTATAAGAGAAGAATCAGAGCAAAAAGAAAGAACCTCAAAAAAGAAAAACAACAGCACCAGAAACAAAAGAAATAGTATGGTTCTATCTGCATCCATATTCCACAGGTTTTTTTTTTCTGGATTTGGAGAGCCTTTTCTATCATGAGTCCTTTGGAACTATCTTGTACCATTGTATTGCTGAGAAGAATCAAGTCTATCACAGTTGATCAACACATAATGTTGATGATACTGTGTACAATGTTCTGCTCATCTCACTCATCATCAGTTCATGCATGTTCTTCCAGGTTTCTCTGAAATCTGCCTGCTTATCATGGAACACTCTTGGTAGAAAGGTGAAGGACTACAGGTGCAGAATGTTGTATGTGCTTTAAGATGTATCTAAAATACCACCATAGAAAAAAAAAGTTGGCTTGATTTAACTTTTTCTTCTTTATATTTCAAATTGTTCTTTTTTATTTTGTTTTGTTTGTGGGGCAATGAGGGTTAAGTGACTTGCCCAGGGTCACACAGCTAGTAAGTGTCAAGTGTCTGAGGCTGGATTTGAACTCAGGTCCTCCTGAATCCAGGGCTGGTGCTTTATCCACTGCGCCACCTAGCTGCCCCCTCCTTTATATTTTAAGAGAAAGTTCAGTTAAGGAAGGATATGTATTGGGGAATGATTGGTATAAAAACAAAAGGTATTATTCATGTTTTAAAAATCATGTATAATCAGCAGTACTGGCATAGAACTGGCATGGCAGGAGATTTTTATCATCAGTGCTTAACTGTTTTGTGCATTCTTTCCACCTCAGCCTTATTTGGGAGAGGGAAGGGAGAAAAAAGCAGGTTGCCAAGAAAAACAAGATTGGTAAAGTAAGGCACTTAGCTACATATGAGTGTGGGGAGGATGAAAAAAACAAACACAACCAATTAGATTATCCTTTGACAATACATAAATTGTGAACCTTAAAAAAGAAAGTTGCATCTTCATACCTAGACCACAAGTTATTTGATCCGAGTAAGTGAGGGGTTAGGATTGAGTTATAAAGAGAATTCTTGCTCCACAATTCACTCTCTTTCTGCCAACCTCTGACTTGTTCCTGAATTGCTTACTGTGACTACAACTGCTTGGAAGGCCATGGGGTTTTCTTGCTTGATCCAAGTCCAGGGAGATAAAAAATGTTCAACATCAGCAACAATACTTGGTTTTTCCCTGGGAGTCCTGGCAAAGAATTCTGGGAAAGATCCAAAGTTCTTACCTTTTATTTCTTAAACCTGAAAGCTGAAGTAGAAAATTAACCTGATTCACCCAAGTGTGGCAGACTGTACACAAAGTACTTAAATTCCTTAAACCATAAGACTTCCTTGCTATTGGAGAGAGAGCTCTGTGTGTCTTTCTGGGCATTTTCTCCCTTGATTTTTCCTTAAGATGGGGGACCTGGTGAATAAAAAATGAATCCTATTGAAATGAAAGGGCTGTGTTTTTAGTAAAAGTTATCTGGTTCATCTTAATTTATTGTTGTCATTTTAGTCATTTAGTCATGTTCAATTCTTTGTGACCCCATTTTTAGGTGTTCTTGGCAAAGATACTAGAGTGATTTTCCATTTCCTTCTCCAGCTCATTTTACAGATGAGGAAACCAAGGCAAACAGGGTTAAGTGATTTGCTTAGAGTCATATAACTAGTAAGTTTTTGAGGCCAGATTTGAAATCAAGAAAATGAATCTTCCTGACTCCAGGCCCAACCCATTCCCCAAAAGAGAAGTGCCCAAAAGGTATAAACAAATGGTTTTCAAAAGACTTCCAAACTGATAATAACAATGTATTGTTGGTGTAGTGTGAGCTTGGCATAGTAGTGTGCAGAGAAGAGTCTTTAATTTAGGAAGACCCCGGCTCCAATCTTATGTGATCCTGGGCAAGACCCTTAAAATCTCAGTGCCCTAGGGCAGCTCTTTCAGACTATAAATTGCAGAAAAGCCACTAATTTGAATTGGTAGAGAGAATGTGATCCCCAGGAATTCCCTACACCAGTGAAATAATAGGTCTGGCCCAATCACATGAAATAATGTTTCCAGATAGGAAATAAGATAGATATACAAATTGAAATAACTCTGAAATTTCATCTTAGATCTATTTGAAGTATCTAGAAGGGCTGTGCAAATTGTAGAATGTGGAGGTAATGGAATATTATTGTGTTGCAAGAAACAATATGAAGATTTCAGAGAAATAAGGGAAGACTCATATGAGCCAATATAAAGTGAAGAAAGTAGAAACAGAAGAGTAAACTACACAATACCTAGGAAAACACAAATGAAAAGAATGCAAGAAGAAGGAGGCGAAGGAGAAGAAAGAAGAAGAAGAAGAAGAAGAAGAAGAAGAAGAAGAAGAAGAAGAAGAAGAAGAAGCTGATTCTGAGCATATTATATGACTAATTTTAGTCCTGGATAACACATGATGAACACATTCCTCCCTTTTTTTTCAGTAGAGAGGTGGGGGAGGGACTATGAGAGTATAATATTGCATATCATGTCAACTATTTTGCTATGTTATAGGGGGAGGCTCAATGGTCTCCTTGACTCAAGTCTCTCCCCACTCTGGTCCATCCTCCAAATAGTTGCCAAAGTGATTTTCCTTAAGGGCATATCTGACCATGCCACTCTCTTATTCAATAAACTTCATTGGCCCCCAACTACCACTAGTATAAAATACAAACTCCTCTTCTGGGAATTTAAATCCCTTCAGGATCTGGCTCCTGCCTATTTTTCCAGGATGGTTTCATATTTCATATTACTCTAGTAGCCACTCAAGTTGCTTGAGCAGGGGATTGATGTGATCACATTTGTGTTTTAGGAATCTCAATGTGGCAGCTGTGTGGAAGATGAGTTGGAGAGAGACTGGATTCAGGGAGACCAGGTGGAAGGCCTTTACAAAAGAACAGATGAAGGATGTTGAAGGTCTGAACTAGGATAAACCTTATATGAATAGAGAGAAGAGGACAGGTGTGAGAAATGATATGAGATTTGAATTAATATAATTTGTTAACTGCTTGGATATGAGGACCGAAGAGTCAAAAATAATTCCTAGGTTGCAAACCAAGGTGACTGGAAGAATAGTGGTGCCCTTAAGAGAAATGGGAAAATTAGGAGTTGCATATTTAAGGAGAGTAAGTGGAGCAATGGATAGAGTGCCAGTCTTGGAGTCAGGAAGACTCAGCTTCCTGAGTTCAAATCTGGCTTCAGATACTTACTAGCTGTGTGACCCTGAGCAAGTCACTTAACTCTGTTCCTCCTCTGTAAAATGATTTGGAAAAGGAAATAGCAAACGATTCCAGTATCTTTGCCAAGAAAACTCCAAATGAGGACACAATTGAAACAACTAAACAAATTAGGAGGGAGATAAGAACTGTTTTTAATAATGTTGTGATTATGATGGCAATCCAATATCCATGGGTAGATGCCCAGAAGATGATTGGAAATGTAGGACTGGAGCCCAGGAGAGAGATGGAGGCTAGGAGTCATTCCCATAAAGATAATGACTGAAACAATGGGAATGGTTGAGATCACAGAGAGTATAGAGAGAGAATAGGGTCCAGTATAGAATCCTGAGATTCTCTCAAAGTTAAGGCGCAGGGACATGTATACCAACACTGCCAAGGAGACTAAAAGGATCCATCAGACAAATAGAAAGAGATTAGGAACAGAGCACTGTCTCAAAAATTCAGTGAGAAGACAGAAGGGGATGGTCAGTGTTATCAAATGCTGTGGAGAGGTTAAGAAGGATGAGTACTAAGAGAAGACCAACAAGAAAGAAATGACCAAGTTGGAAATAAAGCATCCCAAAGCCAGCAATATGGGGTACATTTGTTTCTGGAAACAGCTCCTAGATAGACCTTGGGTCTGATACAATATGGCAACTCTTACATAGGCTTATAGATTTCCTAATCTATTGCCCTCAGCATCCTCTACTACTTCTTCTTTTTTATAAGTTGATTGGTATTTTCTGTTTCTTACATCATCAAAGTTATCCCCAGTGTTCTTCCTTTTCCCTCTCCCAGAAATCGAACCCATATAATAAATAATATTTTTAAAGAGAAAATAAATCTACTCAACTGATAGATATGTTGAAAAAGTCCCCAAACTTGTGTAATGTGTACCATCTGTGGACTTCCCACCATGATGAAGGAATTGATTTGGGGTGTTCTCTCATTTCTTTTTATTTGAGTCCTGCTGTATCTTTGTAATTTTGTTATATTTACTTGATTTTTTGGTGTGTAGTTGTTTTTTCTATTAACATTGTTGTAGTTGTGTTGTATATTGTTTTATTGGTTTCTGTATCAGTTCAGATAGGTCTTTTCATACTTCTCTTTATTCATCGCATGCATCATTTCATACAGCACAACAATATTCACAATTCTCACTTCTATTTTCCCCATATCCCCTACAACATTTGTCTTTTTCCTCTGCAGTACTATTATCCAATCCAGTAGGTATGAGGTAGTACCCATAATTGTTTTGATCTGAATCTCTTCAATCAATAGTGAGTTAGAGCATTTTTTTCATGTGGCTATAGGTAGCTTTTATTATTTCATCTGAAAACCATGTCTTTCAATCATCTATCAACTGGGGAATGGCTCTTATTTTAACAAATTTGACTCAGCTCTCCATGTGTTTGAGAACTGAGGCCTATCAGACAAATTTGCTTCAAATTTTTTCACTGTTACTAGGGTTAACTGTATTTCTCTCCATCCTATTTCCTCCCCATGACTGTTACTCTATTTTCTATCTTCTTTCACCCTATCCCTCCTCAAAAGTGTTTTACTTCTGACCGCCCCCTTCCCCAGTCTGCCCTCCCTTCTTTCAACCCCCCCCCCCTTTATCTCCTTCTCTTACTAATCCTGCGGGGTAAGATAGATTACTATACCCAACTGAGTGTGTATGTTATTCCATCTTTGAGCCAGTTCTGATGAGAGTAAGGCTCATTTACTTCCTCATACCTCCCCCATCTTCCCCTCAACTCCATAAGCTTTTTCTTGCTTCTTTTATGTGTGATACTTTACCCCCATTCCATCACTCCCTTTTCCTTTCTCTCAGTGCATTCCTCTCACCCCTTAATTTAAATTTTTTAAAGGTATCATCCCTTCATATTCAACTCACACCTGTGGCATCTGCCTAATATACTCCATTCAGCTGCCTTAATAATGAGTAAATTCTTATGAGTTACAAGTATCATCGTCCTATGTAGGAATGTAAACAGTTTAACCTTTTAATATCCCTTATGATTTATTTTTCCTGTTTACCTTTTCATGCTTCTCTAGGGTTTGTATTTGGAAGTCAGGTTTTCTACTCAGCTCAGGTCTTTTCATCAAGAGTGCCTGAAAGTCCTCTCTTTCATTGAATTCCCATTTCCCCCCCTGAAGGATTATACCCAGTTTTTCTGGATAGGTGAATCTTGGTTGTAATACCAGTGTCCCAAGCTTCAGGGGGTTTGAGCAGCTGTTCTCTGAGCTACTTCTAGGAATTTGTAAGTCCCTAGTTCCTCCAAGGTGGTGCATTTAAGAAGAGGCTCATTCACCACATTCCTGGCCTGTGCTCTGGTATGCAAGCAACCACAGGCCTTCTTCTTTCCCCTCTATTTCTCACTTCTATAGAGGGTGTGTGTTATATTAGAAAGAACAAAGGACTTGAAGTGTGGAGAGATCTGGCTGTATTAGCCCATGTTGCAAAAGGAAATCAAGAAAAATAAAGTGAAAAAAATATGCTTCAATCTGCATTCAGGGGCGGCTAGGTGGTGCAGTGGATAAAGCACCAGCCCTAGATTCAGGAGTACCTGAGTTCAAATACGGCCTCAGACACTTGACACTTATTAGCTGTGTGACCCTGGGCAAGTCACTTAACCCCCATTGCCCTGCAAAAAAAAAAAATCTGCATTCAGAGCTCATCAGTTCTTTATCTGGAGGTGTATAGAATTCTTTCATCATTTGGTCCTTGGAAATTGTCTTGGATCATTGTCTTGATCAGAGTAGCTAAGTCTTTCACAGTTGATCATCATATAATATTATCTTTACTGTATACAGTGTTCTCCTGCATCTGCTCACCTCACTTTGCATCAGTTCATATAAGTCTTAACAGTTTTTTTCTGAAACCATTCTTCTCCTTTCTTTCTTTCTTTCTTTTTTTTTTTTTTTTTGCGGGGCTAGGGGGTTAAGTGACTTCCCCAAGGTCACACAGGTAGTAAGTATCAAGTGTCTGAGGCCGGATTTGAACTCAGGTATTCCTGAATCCACTGTGCCACCTACATGCTCCTTCTCCTTATTTCTTGTAGCACAATGGTATTCCATTAAAATCATATAATATAACTTGTTATGCCATTCCCCAATCAATGGGCATCTCTTCAGTTTCCAATTCTTTGCCAGCACAAAAAGAGCTGCTACAAATATTTTTGTGCATGTAGATACCTTTCCTTTTTTATCTCTTTGGGATACAGACCTAGTAGTACTTGAGCTCTGTCTTGAAAGATAGGTAGAAAGGGATACAAGGACACAGAGTCTGCAAAGCATGGGATTTGTGGGGATGAGAAGAGTAGAAATAGTCAATTTGACTCTAGACCCACATTAAAAAGGTTCAGCATAAGACAAGGTAGGCCAAAAATCATAGATTAAGGTAGTTTATACTTTATTCTGTAGGCAATAGGAGAACTAGAAGCAGTGATAAAAGAGGCTTGATGTGGTGGTAGTAGCAGCAGCAGCAGTAGTAGTAGTAGTAGTAGTAGTAGTAGTAGTAGTAGTAGTAGTAGTAGTAGTAGTAGTAGTAGTAACTCATAGCCTTCTAATTACTCTCCCTGTCTTTCTCCATATAGCTAACAAACTATTTTTCCAACTACAGGTCTAACCATGTTACTCCCCTACTCAATAAACTCCAGTGAGGCAGCTAGGTGGCACAGTGGATGGAGCACTGGCCCTGAAGTTTGGAGGACCTGAGTTCAAATCTCACCTCAAAAATGTACCAGCTGGGGGCAGCTAGGTGGAGCAGTGGATAAAGCACCGGCCCTGGATTCAGGAGGACCTGAGTTCAAATCCAGCCTTGAACACTTGACACTTACTAGCTGTGTGACCCTGGGCAAGTCACTTAACCCTCATTCCCCCCGCAAAAAAAAAAAGTACCAATTGTATGACCCTGGGCAAATCACTTAACCCCAATTGCCTTAAAAAACATTCAGGGCTATCTCCAGTCATCTTGACATATATCTTGCCATTGGACCCAGAAGGCTCTGGAGGAGAGAGTGAGGTTGGTGACTTTGCACAGCCCTCCCTCACTTAAATCTAATTCACTGCAAGTCATGACATCACCCTGGTTCCATGGTCCTCTTTGAGAATGAAGGACGAACAACAACAACAACAAACTCCAGTGACTCCCAGTGAAGTCTTTCATTTGGCACCTAAAGAGATTTAGAACATGCACCTTTCCTATCTTTCCAGTCTTCTTACCTTTTCTTCCCCTCCATTCATGCAAAAAAATTTCAGCTATACTCACCTACTTGCTGCTCCTCACATACAACACTCTATCTCCCTTCTTTGTGCCTTTCGAGAAGGCCTATGCCTCTATGCCTCACTTCTTCAGCACTGCCTGTACTCCATCTTTGAAATGTTCTTAATCCCTGCCTTCCTTCAAAATTCAGCTTCATCACCTTCTGCAGGACGGGTTTCCTGGTCCTCCCAGCTTCTGTAGTCTTCTCTAAGGTTACCTGCCATCTACTTAGTACGTAGCTATTTATATACATGGTGTCTCTCCCATTAGAATGTAATCTCCTTGAAGGTAAGGATTATTTCTGTCTTTCTTTGTATCCCCACCACTTAGTACACTGTCTTGCTTTGCAGTGAGCACTTAATGAGTGCTCGTTAGATTCTATGGCTATATGTCTTTGAGCCTCAGTTCCCTCACCTGTTAAATGAGGAGTGTTGGACTAAATGGTTTCCAAGGTCCCTTAAGATATGATGATTCCATTGACTGTTGAATATTGTTTTTTATGCTTATAGCAAGAGTAAATTTGAATTCATAACTTGAATCCAATAATCTATTCCCTTCTCCTCTACTCCATTAAAGGGTCAAATAAGTGGCACTGACCTGGTTTGGCCCCTATAGCCTCAAGTGGCACTTAACTAATTATGACATAAAATGTCCTGTTTTGTTGGTATTCAAAACAATGGTCATCTCTGGGACCCCAGAGAAGTAATTGTTGAGCCAGGGAAGGTTGTAGAGAATCCAGTGTATGTAACATTGGTTCATCCTAATGAAATGTCTCTATAAGGAGCATGTTGTAATGGAAAGAATATTGGATCTGAAATCAGCGAACATGGATTCCAATCCTAGCTCTTCTAATTATTGACTGTGTAATTTTAGGCAAGTCCCTTAACCTCTCTAGGCCTTTCCCCCCCTTCTATAAAGGCTAGGGATTATACTATACCAAGGGTTCTTATCTTCTTTAGTGTCATGGACCCCTTTGGTGGTCAATGTAGTCTATGGACCCCTCTCAGAATAGTTCTTATTTTTTTTATTTTTATTTTTTTTAGTGAGGCAATGGGGGTTAAGTGACTTGCCCAGGGTCACACAGCTAGTAAGTGTAAAGTGTCTGAAGGCCGGATTTGAACTCAGGTGCTCTTGACTCCAGAGCTGGTGCTCTATCCACTGTACCACCTAGCTGCCCTGTCAGAATAGTTTTTAAATGCACAAAATTAAAAATATATGTATATAAAATTACAAAAAAACCCAATTATTATCAAATTTCATATTTAAAATAAGTTCAAGAACCTGGGGTTAAATGGTCTCTTTTGATTCTCAAACCTATGATCCTGTAGTCTATTAAATTCAGGATCTGTATGTAATTTTCTCTGTAGCAGAGTCATCTATGGTGAGTGCAGTCTGCAGCGCTAAAAGGTACATTTAGTGACAACTGTGACCACCCTAGCTCATTTCCTTGCTTCCTGCTGTTATAGAAAGAGCAGAGTGCCATGTGTTCAGTCATTTACTTTGCCACCTGAGGGGAGTGTAGAATATTTGACCAACAGGTAGTACTTCATCTACCCATTAGTAACCTACTCTCTACTCCTCATAACCTCAGCTCCGTTAGCTCCCCAATGACTAAATTAATCCTCAGGTTCAATAGATTTTAAAGGTACAGTCTGGAATATACTCCAAGTTACCAAAAATGCAAAGTCTTCTCTTTTCTCAGTGAACTCAAGTTCCCATTTCCCACGGGTTAGTTTCATCCTGTCAATTACAACCCTCCAAACTCAAAGGATTCGATCATTCACTGTTACTGGTTGCAACATTAATGTTAAATAATGTTATTTATTAATATTATCAGAGAGCATAATAAACTCAAAATAATCAATACACACAAAACTTCAAATAGCCTCCAATAACATTTCAGCTTGGATTATTTCTTCCTTTTACCCCCACATCTCCTCCTAGATAGTGTGTAGGGAATAAAAAAGGAAGTTTAAAAATTACAGAAGTCCCTCCAGAAGGTTCTGAGGAAGCAGAAGGAGAAAGAAACCATGGACTCTGGCAGCTAGGTGGCACAGTGGATAAAGCACCCGGTCTGGATTCAGGAGGACCTGAGTTCAAATCCGGCCTCAGACACTTGACACTTACTAGCTGTGTGACCCTGGGCAAGTCACTTAACCCTCATTGCCCCGCAAAAAAAGAAAAGTAAGAAAGAAACCATGGACTGGAATTCTACTTGATTTCACTGGCAGCAACGTTATTTTTACCCTGATCTCATCCTACAGTCTTCCTGGACTGGGATGCTCTCCCAATTCTTCTGGCTGGGGAAGTCAGTCCACTCACATCATGTGAAAAGCTTCATAAAGAGCTCTCAATTTATGTTTTGTATTTCCTTGCCCACAGGTGCCACCAGGCAGAAAAACCTAGAGACTTGATAAGGCAACTTATTCTTCCTTCTCCATCTCAGCACATGACAAGTATAGGTGGAAGTTTATATTCCCTACACATTCTCCAACCTACTAAATTCTGAGACATCTTGAAACAGCCAGGGTACACTCCATTCAGTAAATGCTTAAGTCCCCTGAGCTTTGGACTAAGCCAAAGATATCAGGCTTCATCCAGACAGCTTTTCATTTCTCACACCTCACCCCCATTTAAAGGCCCTCAAATGTCTCTTGGGCTGCTTGTATTTGATTCTGCTCTCCTTGGGATGGCATCTATAGCAATAGAGGAAGTCTTCCCTCCTTAAGTTCAAGAGTTGCTGGCAAGTCTATTTTGGCTTCAGTCTTTGGGCTCTTGGGTAGGGTGGCTACTTGTATGGCATCATTTTAGAGGAATACTAAAAGCTCTGCTTGTCCCACTAAACCATCTCTCTTCTACCTGCGTAGCGCTTTTGAAGAGATTTTTTTTAAAAAGGTGACATGTATTTTACCAGGTTAAAGTATTTTATTACCTAGGAGAAACATATTAACTAGAGAATTACAAAGATTAGTATAGAAAGGCACTAGAAAGAATACAAGAGATGATATGAAGAACAGGTTTGGAGTTGGGCTAAGGAGTATGCTAACGCCAGCTCTTGTTGGCCCAGCCATTGTTAAGTTGTTATGGCCTCAGAAATTGTGAAATTTTCAGCATGAGAGCCTATAATTTATTCATATATTTACATAGTTATTATATTTATATTATATAATATACCATAATAAAAATATATAATAACATAACATGATAATAAGCAGTTTGGGGGGAAACTGGCTAAAATCACTGATAAATTCATCAAGAGTTTAGGCTTTTAAGGGTTTATTAAAAGATATAAGATAGTAAAGAGAGAGAAAGATTGAGAACAGATTCCTTATAGCATGGAAATCCTAGCCTCCTAACCGCTCATGTGAAGTCCTGCCACCCAGCCAATGTCTTGAACCAAAAGAGGAAGAAGCCATCAGCCTTCTTTGCTTCCTACTTTGTGTCTTCCTCCCAGAAATTGGAGGCTCTTCAAGTTGATTGGCCGAGAGCAGTCTCTTGCCCATGCAGCAGTCCACAGCCTCTGAGAACACTCCTTCTCAGGGCTGGCCAAATTCAAATTCAAGATCTAATTACCTCTAAGTGGGCACCCAGTAGTTCCTCATTCACACCCAATTCAAACACTACTAAGTCAATCAAGTCAGACCCCTGGGCGTCTACCAAATTCCATTATATTAACACAGGACAATGATGGAGAAAATGTCAATAATACAGATTAAACTTAAGAGTGATTATAGTTTTTTTTTTTTCCTCAGGGAACTGATAAAACATTTATCAGCACACCACTAGTTGGGCTGCTAACAACTTACAATGCCTGTCACTCAAAGAGTCTAAACCTCAATTTTCCCATCTGTTAAAAACAAAAACAAAAAACTAAGGGGACCCCTGGATTCAGGAAGACCTGAGTTCAAATCTGACCTCAGACACTTGACACTTATTAGTTGTGTGACCCTGGGCAAGTCACTTAACCCTCATTGCCCCACAAACAAAACAAAACAAAAAAGGATGATAGTAGTTATGGATCCTATTTTATATGATTTCTGTGAGAAAACTGTGGGGCTTATACAAATTCTAGTTATGAGTTATTACCATCCCTCTGCCCCCTGTCAAGGAAACAGTGCAGGAAGAAAACAGAACACAGGACAGAAGTTTGGGATTAGAAGGAGGCAGGCAGAGGAAGGCATGGTTGTAACGTACAACCTCTGTGGGTAAGTGGAGAGGGCATGCCAAAGTAGGTAGCCCTCAGCATCCATGGAACAGTATGAGGGCTAGTTAGTAGAGAAAAAGACCATTTTTGCACATCCCCTCATCTCCTTTCACCTAGAGGAGAACTACCTCTTCTTTAAAATCTCAACTCAAATGTCATCTCCTCCATGATGCCTTCCCCCCAAACTCCGCCCAGGGAAGAACCTTTCTCCTGGATCTAGACTTTGTTTTATAACTCCCTCATGTATATATAACCCTTGTGTCAGAGAATCTCACATAACACAAGGGGCCCCAGAGAAACTGGGAAAATTCTCATTCTGACAGCTTATTGCCTTCATCAGAAAAATCTAGGGAACTCATCATCTGATGCTACCCAGTATGCTGGCCCCAAACTTCCCCCTTGCAAGCACACAGTTCACAAAATGCAAAGAAGTTGTTTTGTCTTTACTGGGAGAAGAAAACAGAGAACCCATAACAGGGCTTCTGAAAATGAACAATAATCATTAATGAGTGACCTCCCCCAGAGGCCTGGATGTCCTCAGTCATTTTACAGTAGAGCTCTTGGTAGACATTGTTTCCCACAGTAGTCTCTTTTTTTGTTTTGTTTTGTTTTGATTTTGAATAAAAGTATTTTATTATTTCCCAGTTACATGTAGAGATAGTTTTCAATATTTGTTTTTATAAGATTTCCAATTTCAAAATTTTCTACCTCCCTCCCCCCCTCCCCCAGACAGCAGGTAATCTGATATAAGTTATATATATATGTGTGTGTGTGTGTGTGTGTGTATGTGTATATATACATACATATATATGTATATATACATATATATATAACATTAAACCTATTTCTGCATTAATCATGTTATAAGAGAAGAATCAGAGCAAAAAGGAAAAACCTCAAAAAAGAAAAACAACAGCACCAAAAAGAAAAGAAATAGTATGGTTCAATCAGCATCCATATTCCACAGTTCTTATTTTTTTCTTTTTTCTGGATTTGGAGAGCCTTTTCCATCATGAGTCCTTTGGAACTTTCTTGTACCATTGTATTGGTGAGAAGAATCTAGTCTATCACAGTTGATCAACGCATAATGTTGATACTTCCCACAGTAGTCTTTTATAAATATTTACAACTTCCAGCAGGTGGCATCCATCACCACTCTTAATCAGGGATCTTCCTGCATTGCTTTGTTATGGATCTTCTAGACCTTCTCCCCACTGTAGACCGGCAGAAAAATATATCTTTGTTATGAATCCCATTTGGACACTGTATTAGATAATAATCCAGAGTTTCTCTGTCTTGGATGAAGATTGGGATCTCTGCCTCAAGTTTCTCCCACTTTAGTCCATCCCTCCTCTTAGCTGTGCAGACTGATGTGCAAGTTTGACCCTTTACCATTCAACAAACTCCTGTGCCTTCCTATTACTTCAAGGATCGAATATAAAATTCTCTTTTGGCTTTTAAAGCCCATCATAACCTTGCCCCTTCTTACCTCCCCAGCCTTCTAGTTTACCCCTTACTCCACTCAATGTACTTTGCAACTCAGTGCCACTGTCCTCCTTGCTTTTCCTCAGTGACTTGTTTTTTCTTCCATTTCCTGACTAAGCATTTTTGCTGGCTGTCCCCATACCTGAAATACTGCCCTTCTTCTTCTCTGCCTTCCAGCTTTCCTAACTTCCTTCAAGTCTCTGTTGAAGTTCCACTTTCTGTAATGGCTTATCTCCAATCTATTTCCTTTATATCTTATTTGCATGTAGTTATTTTTATATGTCTCCTCCATTTGACTCTGAGATCCTTGAGAGCAGGCAACTGTCTTGTGCTTTTCTTTTTATCCTCAGTGCTTAACATGCTGCCTGGCACATAGTCGCCATTTAATAAACGTGTGTTGACTTGAGATACCGTCCTCTCTGCATAAGGACTCTAACCTAGCAGTCAGGCTCTTTGACCTTTGATCAGACAGAAGTCTCTCCTTTGCATTGCAGCTCATACCAACTTTTGTCTCCCTAGGAATTCATCTAGAAATAAGGAGCACATCGTGGTCCTATTATCTCTAAGCAGGTTACCCTCATCGACCACAGGTCAAGATAGGGTGAATCCAAAGCCTGTTGCCCTCTTTCCCCTAGGCACCCAGGTAGTATGTCTCCCACTTGATCGAGCACACCACAAAAATGGAAAACACTTGACAAAACACCCCTATTTCTCCCCAGTTATCTCTTAGTCCCCTGTGATGGTTTTCCTAAGAGTAGCCGAGATTGGGTTATACAAATTTCTCAAATTATATCAGTACCTGCTCTCAAGGAGTGTATTTTCTAACAGGATCCAACAAAGATCTACATAAGCAAATGCAGAATAAATATAAATAGCTGGGGGGGGGGCGGCGAGTAGCAGCTGGTAGGAAGAGAATAAGTTTCATAAATAGAAGGTGTTGCTTGAGCTACATATTGAAAGAAGAGGAAGCTTCTTTAAGGAGGGAGTGCATTCCAGGAAAGAAGGTTGGCCAATGCAAAGGTCTGGAGATGGGTGGAGTCCCTCAAGTAAGGAACAGAGAAAAGACCCGTCTGACTGGATAGCAGCCATCTAGAGTAAAGGGAACTGGGCAGGGAGGTTGTACATTCCTCTGGCAAGACTATGGGTTGAGAAAGTGGTGAAAATTTAGAAAAGCAAACCATAACAACTAGTTCCACTGAATACCTAAGTAATACTAGATTTAGGTCTTATCCACTTACTCAACTGGAATCTGATGGAGATAAGTGACCCAGTCTTTACGATCATAAGATTTAGAGCTGGAAGAGACCATAGATCATCCAATCCACTTCCCTTCCTACCCTCATTTAATAGATAATGAAACTGAGGCCCAGAAAGGTTAAGCTACCTGCCGAAATTCATGCAGGTAGTAGATGGCCAAGATGGGATTTGAATCTAGTTTCTCTAAACCCAATTCTACAGCCCTTTCTCCAAACCATGCTTTGAACCTCCCATAGTATCTAGCACAGTATTCTGCATATAGTAGGTGTTTGATAAATGCTCATGATATTGTACTTTATTTTCAAAATCTCACCAGGGGCTGGCTCTAGTTCAGATTCCAATATTACTTCTCTTTTGGCCCTCTGTGATTTCCTATGTGCATCCCTTATGACCAGCTAATCCCAGCCAGCTGTCTCACTTTGGCTTTATCTCTGCTCAAGCTGCCATCAGCCACATCAAACATGGCTAAGTGCCCACATGTGTGGCATGAATACCTACAACACCTGCTCCCAGAATATTTTGGAACTCTTGTGCCAAATCCTCAAAGCCTTCCATTTAATAATTCTCTGGATGAGTTCTTACACCTGTTGCCCTCATGTAATTCTGTCTAAATTCACTCTAATGCACACTAATTGAGTTCTAATATAATGGCCATCAGTATTGCTCTCCTGATTAGGAAATGATAGGGTGAGAAACAAGCAATGATTGGCATATTTTAACAAAAAGTTACTAATCTTATAGGTAGAACTTCTTGTAGTCAACAAGCATTGTGTTTATTATGGTTTAGGCTCTGTGCTACATGTTGATGAAAGAAGGAAAATCAAATAAGGAGCTCACATTCTAATAGGGGAGATAGTATGGAAACAACTATGTATATAGAATAGATATGTATATGTATACACACATATGTAATATAAATGGCAGGTAATTTCAGAAGGATGGCACTAGCAGTGGGGTCAGGGAAAGGGAGGAGGAGAAGAGACCTTGAAATGTCTCTTGTAGAAGGTGTTTTTTAAGCTGTCTTGAAGGAAACCAGGGAAGTCAGGAGGCAAAAGATGGGGAGTGAGAACATACCAAGAATGGAGGAAAGCCAGTGAAAAACCATCTACTTTGTATTCATGCATATAGTTTTAGAACTTAATAAGACTCAAAAGAAATCACATTCTTTATAAGGGTCATGCTTAAATTCTTAAAAATGTTTATTTATTTATCTATGATTGATATACAATTAAGACCAAAGAAAACTGACAAAGTTTTTTTCAAAGTCAAATAGGCCTCCAAAAAACCTTATTTGGATGTCTTCTCGAGGCACGAAGCTGATCTTCGGTTCTTGAAGACTATATAAACAGAGTGTGAACTCTGGCAAGTTCTGTCATCTTTGAAAAGCTCTGACTCTGGTCCTTGCAAGAGAATACCAGCTGTCCAGGGACCAATCTAGCTAAAGATGGAGAAGCTCATCACCAATAGGCTGGCCATCCAATGATGAACCCTTTGGGTATGGCAAACCATGAAACAAGGAAGAAAAAACCCTTCAGTACTATCCCACTTCCATATTGATGGTGGTCAGGTGACCACCTGAAAGAAGAGAACAAAAGATGTTTCAATTCACTATTTTTAGGCCATCTTTAAACATTAACTCAATTGTACAGAAAGACATAGTAACTCGACTTATGATTGTCTGGGTTAGGAAACTTCCTCACCAATGCAGGTCAGTACCTTTTCTGCAACTTAAGAGTTTTATAGAGGATTGCCTAAAAGAAAATAGAGTGAGAACATCTGGGAAATTACAGTTGTTGATCCCCAATGGAAAGACCCATTTGGATATTCCCATTGGATATACATATTGGATATTCTTCCAGTGGCATTCTATAATTGCAAATCTCAGAACACCACCATTTCTGAGGAATTTAAGTTGTAAATCACCCAAAGGGCACAAGGAGACAGCAGCATATTTCCATTGATGTCTTATGCTCAAAAATGATTATGGGGGTGGGGGTGGGGGCAGGTAGGTGGCGCAGTGGATAAAGCACCAGCCCTGAATTCAGGAGAACCTGAGTTCAAATCTGACCTTGGACACTTGACACTTACTAGCTGTGTGACCTGGGCAAGTCACTTAACTCTCATTGCCCCACAAAAATAAAAAATAAAAATAAATTAAAAAAAATTTTAAAAAGAAGTTGGAAGTAATGTATTACAAGTGAAGAGGGGCAGCTAGGTGGCGCAGTGGATAGAGCACCGGCCCTGGAGTCAGGAGTACCTGAGTTCAAATCCGGCCTCAGACACTTAACACTTACTAGCTGTGTGACCCTGGGCAAGTCACTTAACCCCAATTGCCTCACTAAAAAAACCAAACAAACAAGTGAAGGATGAGATAAATAAGTTGAATCCTCAGCTGATACTTTCAAAATAAAAGATCTACAGGAAGATTTCTAACACATATGGTGGAGAATCTTTGTGGAGGTTGATGGAAGAGCATGGGCAAGAATTGCACAGAATAAGAAGACATAGAGGGGATGCAAACTGCACCCATGGAAAACATGCCAACATAGATGTGTGACTCGGGTGTGGCCATGACATGCCTTTTCCCTCTCCCTCTTCTCTTTCTCTGTGTTGACTTGGACACCCAAGCTGTACTCATGTTGGCAACTTGGGAAGCTCCTTAATGGGGGTGATTATATTGCTATAGATCACTCTCAGGATGCTAGAGACAATCCTGAGGTTTAGAGCTATTCATCTACCCACAACTCCTAAGTTCCTTTGACATGCTTCCCATTTAAGTAAATCATCAAAGATTACAACATTAATTCTTCTTTTTTTTTTTTGTGAGGCAATTGGGGTTAAGTGACTTGCCCAGAGTCACACAGCTAGTAAGTGTTAGGTGTCTAAGGCCAAATTTGAACCCAGGTCCTCCTGACTCCAGGGCCAGTGCTCTATCTACTGCACCACCTAGCTGCCCCTACAACATTAATTCTTTTTTTTTTCTTTTAGTGAGACAATTGGGGTTAAGTGACTTGCCCAGGGTCACACAGCTAGTAAGTGTTAGGTGTCTAAGGCCAAATTTGAACTCAGGTACTCCTGACTCCAGGGCCGGTACTCTATCCACTGCGCCACCTAGCTGCCCCAACATTAATTCTTAATCATGACATATATTTACTACAGAAAATGAAAAGCAAGAATAATTATAACATAACAGTTTACCCATAAACCTCAGTCATTCTATCTCCCCAATACATAATCAATCAATCAACATTTATTAAGCACTTACTATGTTCCAGGCACTGTGCTAAGCATCTGGGATACAAAAAAAGAGGCAAAAGACAGTCCTTGCCATTGAGGAGCTCACAATCTAGCAGGGGAGATACCATGCAAACAAATATCTACAAACAAGCTATATACAGAATAAATAGGAAATAATGACTAGAGGGAAGGCATTCTAGACATGATAGACAACCAGAGAAAATGCCACAAAAGATGTCATTGGATTGAAGAGTAGGTGTCAAGGAGTAAGTTGTAAGAAGACTAGAAAGGTAGGAGGAGGCTTGGTTATGAAAGGACTTGAAAGCCAGAGGATTTTGTGTTTGTACATAAGGTGTTTATGGGGAAGATGGGTCCACACTTACAGAAACCTAGCAGGGAGGCATTTGATTAGGGAACCCATTTGCCTAAATAGCTCATGACCCTGGAATTCAGGCCTTGGTTTTCCTGTTAATCTTAGGGAATGGTGGTATTGGTGTTGTTGTTTAGTCATTTTTCAGTCTTGTTTGACTCTTCATGACTCCTTTTGTGCTTTTCTTGGCAGAGATACTGGAATGCTTTGCCATTTCCTTCTCCAGCTCATTTAACAGATGAGGAAACTGAGGCAAACAGAGTTAAGTGCCTTGCCTAGAATCATACAGCTAGTGTCTGAGGTTGGATTTATTTATTTATTTATTTTTGCAGGGCAGTGAGGGTTAAGTGACTTGCCCAGGGTCACACAGATAGTAAGTGCCAAGTATCTGAGGTCGGATTTGAACTCAGGTCCTCCTGAATCCAGGGCCGGTGCTTTATCCACTGTGCCACCTAGCTACCCCCTGAGGTTGGATTTTAACTCAGGTCTTCCTCACTCCAAGACCTGCACTCTATCCACCAGGTTGCTAGCAGCCCCTAGGGAATATGCCACAAATAGTATATGCCACAAATTCAACTCCTGATTAAGTCCACTTCTCCACCAACTGCTCTGCTTGAACTGCTCCTTGATTTATATTAAACACTAGGAATCTGCAGAGCTATTAAGATCTATTCTCTTGGTTGGGCTCCCATTTCAAGCTGTAGGTAGCAGTAAAGGGTAGAGAATAAGCCTTTGAGGTATTTTCTCTTTGATAAGTCACAGGTAGCTGTACAAGCCTCTCTTCTTTCCCCAGCCAGCTTGAGATTCTTCTTCCTGTTAGCTCTCAGCAGCAATGCTTTTCCTTCAGTCAGCTCAGCTCTCAGCAGCAGGTGAAAACCCTACCTTGTCGGTTCAGTAGAGACGCAACGCAGATTCCAAGCTCTTCTTTCAACTCTTAGTTTGGTTCCTTTTCTATAGGCCATCCATTTAATGATTCAATTGGGCTCATCTTTTTTTTTCTTTTCTGTTAGTGAGGCAATTGGGGTTAAGTGACTTGCCCAGGGTCACACAGCTAGTAAGTATGTCAAGTGACTGAGGTCGAATTTAAACTCATGTCCTCCTGAATCCAGGACCAGTGCTCTATCCACTGCACCACCTAGCTGCCCCTGGGTTCATCTTTTAAGCAGCTAGGGGGCAGTTTCAGTTGTGAGTCTCTTCTCTGCTTCTATCTCTTTCTGTTATTCTTTGAATGCTTCAGTTTCTCTTCTACTTCAATGCATGGTCCCCCTGTGTAATAGATGTGCTAGTAAATGTTTAATAACTGCCTCTTCCCACCCCAAAACCCCCACTGTACACGCGACATACTTTTAAGCTTACTGTGCATTATTAACATTTTCTCCATCACTTTCTTAAGTCTAGTCAATCAATAAAACAATTTGTCAGCTCAGAACGTAGTGTTTACTGATTTTCAAGGCTCATACAACATTCCATTGTCTCCAGCAAGTTCCAGGTTTCTCAAGCACACTACTGGAAATAATTCACCTCTATCTCTGGATGAGAAACCAAAATTAATATTTCTTTCATATTCACTACAAATAGGCAACATGCAATCATCCTATAATCATCAAACAATTCTAGTTATCAGAGTTTTCCAGTTATCAACCTCGAAGTCCTCTTAGAATTCATTTGTAAATTAGCTGCTGGGAAAGAAGATATTTTGACCATCTTTCCTTCAGGAAGTGCTCTTTCTCTGAGAGGTGTTTTCTCTCAGGTGCATTCAGAACTGTCTGTGTCTCTCCCCACATATTTTTCTCGGAGGGTCTGTTTTCTCAGAAGTTCTCTCAGAACTATTTGTGGGTTTGCCTCTTTCCACAAATAAAAATTGTCTAAATCTGAAAGCGGCAGCCCCTTACTCATGAAACCATAGATATATTGAGGGATTGAATTACTATAGACAAAAGTCTAAGTATCTGCTCTAGATTTTCTACTCTTAAGCAAATGTGAGCCTAACATTTAAGTTAGCATCTTTTCTTGTTTTTACTTTTAAAGATATTTCAGGGAAAAGATCTTCTGGAATTAGATAGAAATGTCTGCAACTAAATTTATATGAAACCTTGTTATAGCACAGAATTGGATATTACAGCCCAATCTGGTTTGGATCCTATCCTAGGGAAAATGAGAGGACTTATTTAACAGTTCTATGTCAAGGCAGCTACAATGCATGGGAAATAGCCCTGGTTTGGCTTTCAAAGAACTTGTGTCCTAGTTCTGACCAGTTACTAAACTTGGGGACCTTAGTCATATCCCTTCTTCTCCTTTTGGAGCTAAAGTTTGATCATCCATAAAACAAAGGACGCTGATGACTTCTAAGTTTCCTTCCTGAGATCCTCTGATTTTATTTTTTGAGTATTTGGCTGGATTCTGTAGAGATTGATGTAGTGCCTGAAGCAGAGCTAGAGGAATTTGTAGTGACATGATTTTGTCTAATTTTTTCCCTCTCCCTTTCACTGGCCTCCAGTCCCAATCAAAATATCTGCCCTTTCACCATTGCCTTAGGACAAACTATTTCCTAATTAATTCCTGGAGAGATGTTATATGAGTGCTAATGGGTTAATGTTTGCATTTTAATGGGGTTTCTCCCAGACAAAGTCTTAGCCCAAAGGATAAAATGGGGTAAAAATAGAAAGTAGCCAAGACTCCAATCATCTTCCTGCTACTTTTTATCAATGTCACCTTGGGCAAATTTCTTGACCAGTCTTGGCTTTAGTTTCCACTGATGTAAAATGAAGAGGTTGGACCAGGGTGTGTAAGTCTTCTTTGAGTGTCCATCATGGGCCTTTTTGACACTCTGTGAAGCCTCTGGACCTCTTTTCATGATATTTTTTAAATGCATAAAATAAAATACATTACTTTACAAAAGAAAATCAGTCATACTTCAATATAATTATCAAAATGTTTAAAAACAAAAACCAGTTCACTGACCCCAGATTAAGAATCCCTAGATGCGATGATCTCTTAAATTACCTTCCAACTCTCTAATCCTATTATTTTATATTTGGGACACTGAGGAAATGAAAATTTCATGTAGATTTTTAGAGTTGCTTATTTTGGGATTTATGACTAACTCTTCTCTAATAGTATACAGTTATCCCTTCCACATCATGGGGTTTAGAGACACCATGCCCCCATAATCTGGAAAATCCACATAAAAATTTTTGGCTTTCCCTTCTTACTAGAGTCTGAATTATTGTGGTATTAAAAGATAAAATACATTGATGTTTTATTATACTGTATATTTTATACACATAATATATAATGCTATATATTCACATACATATGTTTTATTCATTTCTGAGTTTCTAACCTTTTTTTGTGTTGTCTGCTATAGGTGTGTTATCTGCAGCTTCCACAACACACCGGCCCCATTTAATTTCTTTCCTTTTTTTTTTTTTGGTGAGGCAATTGGGGTTAAGTGACTTGCCCAGGGTCACACAGGTAGTAAGTCTTAAGTGTCTGAGGCTGGATTTGAACTCAGGTCCTCCTGAATCCAGGGCCAGTACTCTATCCACTGTGCCACCTAGCTGCCCCCCCCATTTAATTTCTTAAGCTGATCCATGATATATCAAAACCTCAATGGGGAAAGTTGCGATGTGGAAGGAATAATTGTATTTGCTTCTGGGAGTTGGTCTCAGTAAACCAGGTTTTTGTTGTTGTTCAATCATTTCAGTCATGTCTAACTCTTTGTGACCCATTTGGAGTTTTCTCAGCAAAGATACTGGAGTGGTTTACCATTTCCTTCTCCAGTTCATTTTACAGATGAGGAAACTGGGGCAAACAGGGTTAAGTGAGTTGCTCAGGGTCACACAGTAAGTAAGTGTTTGAAGCCAGATTGAACTTCGGTTCTCCTGACTCCAGGCTGACTGCTTGATCCACTGCACCACCTAGCAAACTAAACCAGGTAGAACCAGGCAAAGATATTTCAAGATCTCTGGGATGATGACATATAATGCTCTATGAGATATGGGAAGATCCAGAATGAGTACTAGGACACTTTGGAGCATGGAAATCTCTGATTGGAAGGTCATGCATATATTATATATAATATATACACATATGTGTATATATATATTGTGTAATATATACACACATATATGTAATATGTCTATGTACATGTATATTTAATATTGGGCCATTCTGAGTTACAATGAGTTATGATGTCCCTCAGTGGAAGGTAAATTATAACTGATCTACCTGTAATGGGTATGTATCTCACAAAAGGTAAAGGTACATAGAATTCCCCAATGGATAAAATCAAAAGATATGAACACAGTTCTAAAAAAAAACTGAAACCTATTAACAACTTATGTGAAAGATTATTCTAAACTAATAACAAGAGAAACACACATCAAAAAAACCTGAGATTGGGCAGCTAGGTGGCGCAGGGTGGCTAGTTGGTGCAGTGGATAAAGCACCGGCCCTGGATTCAGGAGTTCCTGAGTTCAAATCCGACCTCAGACACTTAACACTTACTAGCTGTGTGACCCTGGGCAAGTCACTTAACCCCATTGCCCTGTAAAAAAACCCAAAAAACCAAAAAATTCCAAAACAAATCTGAGATTTCACCTCATACTTAGCAAATTGGCAAAGATAACAAAAGATGGGAAAAGATAATATTGGAAGAATTGTGGAAAGATAGGCATACTAGTAGAAAGTTGGTTGAACTCTGAGTTGGTCTAACCACTCTAGAAAGCAATTTGGAAAAATGCTAAGAAAATGGCTGAATTGTCCATACCTTTTGATCCAGAGATTATACTGGAATCCATATATTCAACAAAGATCAAGGACAGAAAGATCCCATATTCACCAAAGTATTTATATCAACACTTCTTGTAATAGCAACAAAATGAAAACAAAGAGGAGGACTATTGATTGGAGAGTAGAACATTACTGCACTGTATAAAACACTAAATATGAAGAATACAGAGAAGTCTGAGAAGATTTATATGAACTGATATAAAGTAAAGCAAAGAGAACCTGAAAAATAATGTATACAATGACAATAGAAATGGAAAAAACAACAACAACACATTGAACAACACTGAAGGTGAAAGCTGTGAAGTTATAATGACTAAAGAATATAGGATTGAAGAATAAGTATACTTTGCATGAATGTGTGAATAACGCAGAAGTGGGGGACTGTGGGTATGGAATGTACACATTGTCAGACTCAGTTAATGTGTTGGTTAGTTTTACTGAACTCTTTTTTTCCTCTTTTAATCTTTAGTATAAAGTATGGTTCTCTAGGAGAAGTAGGGTAGGGGGATATATTAGGAAATGTAGGTAAAGTTAAAAAAAAAGATATTTAAAAAATTTTTAAGAGCATTTAAAGCCTATCACCACCTTCATGCTCTTGGCTCTTCTCCTAGTGTGGCTGTGCTGGCTTAGTGTAGGTAGAAATTGCTGTAACAGGAAGCCTAGTTCTCCTGCTGCTATAGGTCCTTGGATTCCTTCCAATGAAATAGGGTGGAGGACTGGAATAGTGACTCAATTTAAGGAACATAGCCAGAGATTCTATGAGAAGCGCTCACTGGTGACATGGCACCAAGAGACTATGGTCTAGGGGAAAGAATATTGAATTTAGAATCTGGGTTCAAATCCAAATTCTACCACCTAGTGACCTTAGGTGAAATACTTCCCCTCTCTTTTCTCACATATAAAATAAAGGAATTAGATAAGATAACCTCTCAGGTACGCTGAAGCTCTAAATCTATGTCATGATTAGAAGGCCTGAATGACTTGTCATCAGCTACTACATGGTAGATCTATAATTTCACATATGTAAAGAACTTCTCTGAATATTACCAACACAGATGAAAATTTATCTGTGATTTTGGGGGGAAGTTTTAGGAGTTGACTGAGGTTCAGAGAGGTTATATAATTTTTTTCAGAATCAGTCAATTAACAAACATATTACTATATGCTTATATATAGTGCTTACTAGTCCCAAACATTGTGCTAAGTACTGGAAATATAAATACAAGCAAAAAAAAGAAAAAGGAGCCTAAATTCCAGTGGGAGAAGATAGCACACAAAGGGTGCTGAAACCAGTTGTGATGACACACAACTGTAATCCTTTCAACCGGAAAGAGGTTGAGGGGACCTCTTGAGCATGGGAATTCTGAATTGCAGTGGAGCTAAAGGTAATGTCCATACTAAGTTCAGCATTAATATGGAGGGCTCCTAGTATGGGAAAAGGATGCTATGTTGCCTAAGGAAAGCTGAACTATGTTGATGGAGCAAGTCAAAATTCCCCTGCCCATCAGTAGTAAGATCAGACTGTGAGTGGTTCCTACACATCCAGCCTAGGTAAAGTAGGGAAATACCATCTTAAATTTTCAATAAAGGGGGAATGGAGCTTAAACGTGTATATGAACATAGCCATACAAGGCAAGGTGGCAAAGTCCAGTCATGAACAGAGCCAGTAGAGAAGTGAGTGGCGGCTGGCCTGGGCACTTCCTCAAATGAAGTTTCAGGGCAGAAAGTCATCAGTGGGAGGAGGGGGCAGACAATGTGGGTGAGAAGGCCACTGGGGCCAAGATAGAAAAGTGTCAGGAGTGGAGCCAAGTCATGCTGATAAATGTCAGAGGCGAGATTTTAAATTAGATCTGGGTTATTGCAAGCCCAGCACTCTAGCCATTATGCCAAGCTTCCTCTACCCATAATTATAACTAACATTTCTATAGTTTAAGGTTTGCAAAGTCCTTTCCATACATTCTCATACAATAGCCACAAGCTTTTAATCAGGTAAAAAAAAGTAAATATGAGAAATAATGAAAGCTGTACCAGTGCAAATTGGTCAGTTTGGGTATTTGAAAGCTCTGCACTTGGAACATGCTACCAATCTAAAAACAATACCTTGGCAGTTTAAACTTTGGGGGTAATTAAAGACTCTAAATAGCTGGGTTTGATTTCCTACGATTAATCAGAAGACTGTTTTGCTGGGTTTTCTTTTCTTCTCTTGCTTTTAGGCTACATGCTTCAGTCAGTACTTCAAGGAACTCCAATCTCATTAGTACAGAACCTTTTCTCTGACATAGCCCTGCTTCAACTCAGCTCACCAGTCTTCTCAGGGTTACTATGGTTAAAAAAAAAAATCAGCTTTCTGCTGCCAACCTTGCAGCCAGGTGGCCCAGTGGATAAACCCCTTAGCCCAAATCTATTCTCAGATACTTACTAGCTGTGTGACTGTTGGCAAGTTAACCTTTATATGCCACAGTTTCCTCACCTGTAAAAATGGGGATAATAATAGCATCTACCTCCTAGAGTTGTTTGTAAGGATCAAAGTGTTTACCTGTAGAGTGCTTTCTTTCCAAACCTTAAAGCACTATATTAATCAGCTATTAATGAAACTGCAAATTGAGTGACAGGCATTCTGGGATCATCATTTCCATTTTCTGAATGATATCCATCTTCAAAGCCTTTCCAGCTTGGCAACCCAGGGTTACCTTTACAACACAGGAAGATATCAGAATAGGACTTCCCACCATTTATATTGCTCCCTCTCAGCAAAGGACTTGGCCTCCTATTTCACTGGAAAAATTGAGGCCATCTGTCATGAGATCCTTCTCCCCAACTCTATACTTCAAATTACCTCAACATTATCCATCCACCCACTATTTCCTCCTTTGCTCCAATATCTTAGAAAGAAATGGCCTTCCTTCTTGCCAAGATCAACCCCCTCAACTTATGCCTTTGATCCTCTTTTCTTCTATCTTCCTCCAGGAGCTTACCACTTAGATCATCCCCTCTCTGCTAATTTTCAACTTCTCCTTACCTCCTGACCCCTTCCCTGCTGCCTATGAATATATCCAAATCTCTCCCATCCTTAAAAAACCTTCACTTAACCTTACCATGACCTCAAGCTATTTTTTATATCCCTCTATCCTTTTGCAGGCTAACTCCTAGAAAAAGCTGTCTATACTTTTTCTGCCCTCCACTCACTTTTCAACTCCATGAAGTCTGATTTCTTTTCCCACCATTCACCTTAAACTGTTCTCTCTTGTTACAGTAAAGATCTCTTCAATGCTAAATACAATGGTATTTCCTTGATATTCATCCTTCTACAACCTTTTATCTATAACATTTGTCACTGTTGACTACATGCTTCTTCTGTATACTTTTTCCTTCTTGCGTTTTCCTGAAATTATTCTGTTTTGTCTTCTTTTCCAACTGTCTGACCAATTCAAATGCAAATATCCCTTGTAGAATACTCAATCATGTCCTACCCATTCCCTATGTCACTAGATCACAGACCACATGGAGGGGAGTAAGGTATAAGAAGACTGGAAAGGTTGGAAGGGACTGGCTTTTGGAGTTTTTTTTTGTTTTTTTGCAATGAGGGTTAAGTGACTTGCCCAGGGTCATATGGCTAGTGTCAAATGTCTGAGGCCACATTTGAACTCAGGTCCTCCTGACTCTAGGGCTGGTGCTTTATCCACTGAGCCACCTAGCTGCCCCTGAAGGGAATGGTTTTAAAAGCCAAATCAGGGTTTTCTAGTTGCTCCTGGGAGTAATAGGGAACCCTGGAGTTTACTGAATAAAGGGTTGATGTGGTCAAATCAATGCTTTAGGAAGCCAAATGAATAGAGGATGGAATACAGTGGAAGGGGACCAGCTAGAAGCCTACTTCAGAGTTCTGAATATGGCAAGTTTCTGAGAATATTGAAATAGAGGCTATTTTATTGGCTGTAGAGGCATTCAGAAAGTCCTATCATCTTCAGCATGTGGTTAGCCAACCAGAACCAGTCATAGAATGTCTACACATGCTCCACTACCTCATTCTTCATGGTATTTCCCTTACAAGTCATCACAGTTGTCCCAGAAGGGACAGATACAAGCTTTTCCCTAGTTTTCTTCATGTTGAGGCACCATGTGAGATATTCTAGGCATGTACCAGACTCCCCTTACACGAGCTTAAATGAAGTTATCTATGCCAATTTACATTTGTCTCTCCAACACCTGTTCTAGTGCCTGAAGGTATTAGATATCCAATAAATAAATGCTTGTTTTTTGATTAACCAACTCCTTGTAGGTAGCGTATTAAAATAGAAAGAATATTGGATTTGGAGTTAGAGGCCCTGGATTCAAATTCCAAACCTCATGTTTGCTACCTGTAGATTTTCAGGCAAGCATTCTTGCTTCTGCAGTTTCCTAATGTAGACTACCCTTGAAAGTAGTAAAAGCAGAAGAGGAATTTTGACCGTTGCATAAATGAGTACAGTGATGCAGTTGGTTGCTGTCCTTTCTTCATAAAGAGGATCGGAATGACATCACTATGTTAGAGTCAAGTTATGGTATGTCTGGCTGATTAGACTGATGTGAGCTCAGAATGCTCTACTGTAGGTCAGGCACAAGTACTGCATGTGAACATTTGGGGTGGATTCTCTAAATTTGTGCATCTTTTGTTTCTTTTGAGCTACTTCAATTCTACATTGCTCATGGAGCACAGCACCTTCTTTGATGTGGACACGCCATGCTGGATGGTCCTTTGCTAGTGTCTCCCATGTCATGTGAACAATTTCAAAGTTCTTCAGAAAGACCTTGAGAGTGTCCTTGTATTGTTTCTTCTATTCACCATGTGAGCACTTGACCTGTGTGAGTTCCCCATAAAAGAATCTTTTAAGCAAGTGTCCTTTTGGCATTCAAACAACCTGGTTGGTCCATTAGAGTTGTCCTCTCTGCAGTGGAATCTGAATGCTTGGCAGTTTAGTTTGAAAAAGGACCTTAGTGCCCAGTACCTTATCCTACCAGGTGATCTTCAGAATCTTCCTAGGACAATTCAGATGGAAGTGACTCAGTTTCTTGGCATGATGCTGGTATACTGTCGAGGTTTCCCAGGCATACAACAATAAGGTCAGCACAAAGACACTGTAGACCTTCAGTCCTCTCCCACATTTTCCTTTGCAGACCCCCAAACACTTAGCTAGCTCTGTCAATGCATGCATCAACTTCATTGTGTACATCCCTGGAAAGTATATTTCCAAGGTAGGTTAAATTATCCATATGCAGTTATAATTTTATCAGCATGGGCCTCTCTTCCCTAAGTATAGATCTCACCTATCCTCCCTGTTCTTCTCCCTGCCCCCTGCCCCAGGGCAATGAGGGTTAAGTGATTTGCCCAGGGTCACACAGCTAGTGTCAAGTGCCTGAGGCCGGATTTGAACTCAGGTCCTCCTGAATCCAAGGTTGGTGTTTTATCCACTGTGTGACCTAGCTTCCCCCTCACCTATCCTCTCTGAATTTCAATTTCCTCATCTTTAAATGTGGAGGGTTAGATTAGGACCCTTCCATCTTTAAGTCTATGGTCCTATGATTTCACCTCCATAAGCCTCAGTTTCCTCATCTGTCAAACAAAGAAATTGGACTAGATGATTTCATAAATGCCTTTCAGCTCTAGAATCTATAATGAAATTAGAGCCCATATATAGAAGTAAATGATTTCTCCTAAAAATGTCCCCTAAAAAGGGACAGGATGGGAATATCATATTATAAAAATAATTTTCCATTGAAAGAAAAAAAAGGATCCTCCTGAGCTAAAAAAATACTTTTCAAAAGCATGCCCAGAATACCACCTTACTTTAGTCTATTCAGTGTTTGTGTTTTGAATGGGGGACACTACCAATAATATTAGAATTAAAAATCAAATGATTTTAATGGGTTTTTTCCCTCAGTAAGCAACCATATTCCATCAGTGTGATTGAGTTTCAGAAGACAGATGGGCATTTTAAAAAATCATCAGTTGAAAATGAATCTGAAATCTTTGTATTTTGGGCTTTAGCAATGTTTGTTGCAATATATCTGTGTTTATTGCCAGTCATTTTGACACTATAACAGACTCCATGCTAACTGCTTATAGAACCCAGTCAGGAAAAGACACTGTTTTAGTGCATAAATCTGATTCAAATTATCTCCTTGATTACTCTGCTCTGGAAGAAATTCTGAGGAAAAAGAACTCAGAGAAGAAAATTAATAATTATAAATCCCAGCTCTTCCCAAATAATTCCCTTTATTCTTAAAAAAAACCTTTCTCACTACAACCTCAGAGGAAAGTAGTACAAGTGTTACCATTTCCATTTTATTAAAGGGGAAAGAAACTGAGGTTCAGAGAGGTTTGATGATTTGCAAAAGGTAAAGAAGTGGAACTCCATCTCCTGACTGAGCATTTTCACTGGTTGGCCGCTGTGCCCAGAACCTTGTTCCTCTTCTTTCTCCTGATTTTCCTGGCTTCTCTCTATTTCCACCTTCTGCAAGAAACCGTTCCCAGGCCTTCTTAATCTTAGTGTCTTTCCTTAGAGAGTTCCCCATGTAGCCTAAATAAATGTTGATATAGTTGTTTGCATGTTGTGTCTCTCATTTGGAGTGTGAACTCCTTGAGAGCAAGGACTGGTTTTTTTCTTTCTTTGTATCCCCAGTTGTTAGCCCAGTGCTTAATAAAAGCTTGTTGACCACTGGGATTATGTTGGGGGGGGGACAAGAAGGAGTGTAGCTAAGGGGGGTGTCTAAGGTATTTGTGACCATTCCTGTGCTTGGTTGAGACAGATTGGATACAGAAGTCAGAGGAGGTGAGGTGACTGAGGAACTGGGAAGCCCAGGTGTTGAAAGGAAGACAGGGAGTGATGGGAGAAAAAGAGATTGTAAACCAGGATATTTTATTGGGCCAAGATGGCAGCAGATTCTTACTATCTGTATAATCTTGGGCATTCTTCAGCTTCAATTTCTTCACCTGGAAAATGAGGCAGCTTGGTTAGGTGTCCTCTAAGGACCTTTTCAGCTCCAAATCAATTAGCCCATGAAAGAAGTATGTTTAAATAAAATGTTACTTAATTGTACTTCTTACCTAAAGAGTAGAAGCAAAAACAAAACTTTGGTGCTTGAACATAAGCATGACTCACTTTATTGTGTTTCACTTTATGGTGCTTCACAGATATTGAATTTTTCACAAATAGAAAGTTTGTGGCAACCTTGAATCAAGCAAATCTATCAGCACCATTTTTCCAAAAGCATGTGCTCACACTGTGTTTCTGTGTCACATTTCGGTAATTCTTGCAATATTTCAAACTTTTTCATCATTATTATATCTGTTCAGTGATCTGTGATGAGAGATCTTTGATGTTACTATTATAAGTATTTGGGGGCACTACAATCCATGCTCATATAAGATAGCTAACATAATCAATTGATGCTGTGTATTCTGACTGCTCCACCAATGGTTAGTTCCACCCCCTCCTCTCGCCTCCCTATTCCCTGAGACACAACAATATTGAGATTAGGCCACTTAATAACCCTATGATGACTTCTAAGTGTTCAAGTAAAAGGAAAAATTAATCAATGTGGCATACTTCATTGTCTTCTTATTTTAATAAATTTCCACAAACACCTTGACCTTCAGCAACCACCACCCTGATCAGTCAGCTGCTGTCAACATCAAGACAAGTCGCTTTACCAGAAAAAAGATTTTGACTCACTGAAGGCTGGAAGATGGTTAGCATTTTTTTAGTAATAAAATATTTTAAAACTAAGATATGTACATTATTTTTAGAGATATGGTCGCACACTTAATAGACTATAGTATAGCATAAATATAACTTGTATATGCACTGGAAAACCAAAAAATTCATGTGGCTTGCTTTATTATGATATTTGCTTTGTTGTGGTAGTCTGGAACTGAACCTGAAATATCTCCAAGGTATGCCTGTACATGGAAGAACATAAAAAGCAACCTTGTGGTAACAGACCAATGTACCTGGTCCTCATAGGACTACTGGATCAGGAACCAGAAAGCTTTTACCTTAGCCAAGGTATTATGGGAGGAGTATTGTCTCAGTGTTTGGCTCCTCTGCAAAGATTCATTCTGACTACAAATGAAATTTTTGAGAACAAGCTATTCAAGGAGTCATCAAGTAATCATTAAGCACCCTCTGTGTGTCAAGTTGTTTTGTACAAAAAGAAAAATATTGTTTTATACACTTGAAGGAACATCATCCCGTAAAACAACAACAACAACAAAAAAGTCTTGTGCTGGTGAACTTTTTGTAAAGCACTGGCCAAATATAGGAAAGGATAATAGTCTAAGATACTTCAGAAGAATCATAAATTCAGAGGCAGAGGGAGTCTTTAGAGGACATCTTGTTTATAGGACCATAGATTCAGAGCTAGAAAGGACCCTAGAGAACATTAAGTCCCTCATTTTATAGAAACTGAGATTTAGAGAAATTAGGGGACTTTGCCAAGTTCACACAAGTAATAAGCACCAGAAACCAGATAAATCTAGATCCTCTGAATCCAGAGGCAGTACACTTTTCACTCTACCATAGAATAATCATCCAATAAGGAGACTCTTTGGTTTCTCTGACTTCTTCCATTGCTTACATAAGCTCTTGGAACATGCACATAGACACATGGAACATGCACATAGACACATGGGCCATGGCATCTTTCAGGGTCTGGTCAATATCAAAGGGGCTGGAAATGTTTACAAGTTAACTTGCCTTCTGCCAATCTCTACATTAAGCCTTCAAATATTTCAATTCTATATTCTACATTGTTGTCCCAGCTACCAATTAAAGAGATTTCATCCTTTTAATTACATAGGATGAAGGGAAATGTAGATTTTTTTTTTTTACAGGGAAAAGATAGAACTCAAGACTAGGGTGAGATGACTCCTTTGCTTCTGCAAATATTTAAGATGTGAAGACATGTTATTTAAATCATACCACTGTTAGTGTTCAGGTTTGGGCTTTTTTTTTTTTTTAGGTTTGGGCTTTTAACTATGTTCAATCTACTCTCCAGCGGTGGAAAGCACTTCTTTTAGAGACCTGAAGTTTCTTTCTATTACATGAATTCTTCCTTTTGGGAGCATTCTTATAGCAACTACTATAATT